>NC_067142.1:43059840-43364499 GCF_903995435.1 Acomys russatus
GATATAACTTCTTCTGTTCATGAATAGTAAATAAACCACTGAAAATAATATATGTTATGGATATGACTATATTCTTAGTCTAATATGTTAAATGCCTCATTTATACTGTTGAATATTCTTATTTTTATGTTGAGATTTTATACAATTTTCAGATTTCTGACTTTTGGTCATTACTATGTTAATATATACATATTTCAATGATAACATAAGGGTAAGTTTTTGTTTTAGCATTAAGGGTGAAAAATTACATTTTAACAAGTCTGATTCAATGATAATAGTGACATGTACCCTGAGCCATCAGTTAGAATACAATGATCTTTAAACATTGTTGGAGCCTGGTCTGATGCTATATATTTTAAGGCTAATTACTGGCATCCAAGATTTAGTCCAAGCACATTCTCACATATACATGTCCTTCTTGTGTAAACTTTGCTTCACCTACTCTAAAGTGATTGGTTAATAAAAATGCTGAAGCTTGAGATTTTGCAGAATAAAGGGACGTAGAGTTTGGGGTTTGGGGCTGGAACTAAAGGACCACAAACCAGAGGAGAAGGAGGAGAAAGGAAGACTGGATCGGAGGAGAAGAAAATGGACTGGTGCTATGGGTTAGCATGGGAAAGGAGAACATATCTGGGCCTGTGTAGATGGAGGCAATGGAGTACATTAACAAGTATTTTGGGATCAGGGATGATAGGTAGCATGAGATGGGGATGGGAGGTAAAGTTAGTCGTGAATGTTATTATCTGCCATGCCCCATGTAAAGCCTTGTTCTACAAAGTAAAATAGATACCTGTGTCTCTATTTGATTGATAGCAGCTTAGAGAATACTATCATCAAAATTATAGCCTAATAATAAACATTCATTAGGATTACTATTTAAATTAACCACAGCAAAAGATATGGAAACCTAGGTATTACATTTCAGAAATCTGAAAACCAGAAATCTGCCAACTATGATATTAATATATATTTCTATGAAATATCCATTCTTTTGGTACTTTTTCTACACTATGTATAAGATCTTCATCCAATCTACATAGATATTATCATTAATTGCAATTTTGCTGAAGATGAAACAATTATGAGCTCAAAAAGATTACTCCCAGTTACAGGGGTCAGTAGTGTCTAAGATGAAATTTAAATACAGAAGATTTATCTCAAGAGGCTTGCCTAATTTCTCAATATTCAAATGGAAATGGTAAGCCCAATTATAAGATTTCTCAATGAGTGATGATTTTGCAGGACTGTAGCTACAACAAAATCAGAGGGGGGCAAATTATTACAGGAATTGTCACATGTGATTACAACGATGAAGAAATTGGGCTAGAAAGAGTGTTCAGTGGTCAAGAGCACTTATTTCTCTCTTGCAGAGAACCTAGGTTTGCTTTCTTGTACTTACATAATGGCTCACAACAGCCTGGAACTTCTGTTCCAGTAAATCCAATGTCCTGCTCAGATATCCATGGGCTCATTCACATTTGTGATGCACGTACATGCAGTCACACACACACACACACACACACACACACACACACACACACACACACACACACACACCACACCACACATGAGAGAGAAAGAGAGAGACAGAGACAGAGACAGAGACAGAGAGACAGAGAGACAGAGACAAAGAGACAGAGACAGAGAGACAGAGAGAGACAAAGAGACAAAGACAGAGAGAGACAGAGAGACAGAGACAGAGAGAAATGGAGTCCCATAAAATAAATATTTTAAAAAGAAACATCACCATTACTTAGCTCAAGCTGAACAATAACAAAAAAATATTGATGCCAAAATTCAGTCTAAAATGAAGACCTAAAAGACAGCAGAAGGTCATGTGAATGTTCAAATGTACAAGAACCAAGAGCTCTCTTGACTGATTACAGAAAATTCATACAAAAGAGCTCTTCACTTTTCTCATTTGTCATATTTGAAACATGTCTTCAGGGAATTGAATGGTGCCCCTCATTATTGTAAAAGCAAATGCTCTTTCACTTTACTGATTTAATTTTTAAAACTTTTCTGGAGATACCTATACAAGTACATGTATAAAAATGTTTTTTGACTATTTAGACATTTTTTTTTTGCCACCGTTGAGCTAAAAGATAAATTAACCATCAAGAAATTTTTACTTAAAAGACTTTTAAAAATTTAAACTAACACCCAAGTTTATAAATACTGGATATCTAGGATTCTGGCAATAGTACCAGATAGGTCATGTTTATTTCCCTCAGACTGATCTGACCCAAGAAGTATGATTGTACTGACTTTTAACCTGCCCCAAGCAAATGGATAACAGACAAAATGAACATCCTGTATCACTGTCTTTGGAACAGGAGTCTCATCTCTGCTCTCAGGCACATTGCAAATCCTTTAGTGCTCACTATCTTGTGTTTCCATATTTCATTCCATGCTTATCTCATAACGTTATGAAAGTAAATCTACTTTTATAATGATTTTCATATAGGACAGGGTGAACTATATAGACCATTGCATAGTAGATCAGTAGACCATTCTTCTTCTTTCAATGTTATTCTTCCTAATAGAAACCTATAAACATTCCTCATTTCCATTTCCTTATAGTCTATATGTTACTATTGGCAACTGCTGCCCCTGAAACTTTCCCATGGCCTTAAAAGAAAACAGCTATTTCATTAAATATGGTTTTGCAAACTTCTTAGAGTAGTGATAAAAAATGCAAAATTACCAAATATGTGGCCAATTAACAACTCTTCTTTATTTGTTCTAAGCTTTTGTTTCAATAAGAGTTTCCTTTCATCTGTTAAATACTTTGTATCTTTGACTTACCATATGGTTATTTTATAATCAATATTACATGTATTGTCTCAACTTAATTTTGTCTATTTTAATAATCCCCACATTCTCAATCTCCCAATTCTCTCTTTATTATTTTTAACTTCAGATCATTGTGTTTATTAATTTGTATCAAAAAAGTCATTGTCGAACTTCCTGAACAGAACACCAAGAGCCGAGGCCTTATTGTCAACAATTAATAAATGAGACCTCATGAGGCTGAGAGGCTTCTGTAAGGCAGGAGACACTGTCAAGAGAACAAAGTGACAGCCTACAGACTGGGAAAAGTTCTTCACCAACCCTACATCAGACAAAGGTCTAATATCTAAAATATAAATTAAACACCACCAAACCAAATAACCCAATTGAGAAATGGGGATTGGAACTAAACAGAGAATTCTCAAAAGAGGAATATCAAATGGCTGAGAAACACTTAAAGAAATGCTCAACCTCCTTAGTCATCAGGGAAATGCAAATCAAAACAACTCTGAGATTCCATCTTACACCCATCAGAATGGCTAAGGTCAATAACTCAACTGACACCACATGCTGGCGAGGATGTGGGGAGAGAGGAACACTCCTTCATTGCTGGTGGGAATGCAAACTAGTACAGCCACTTTGGAAATCTATCTGGTGCTATCTCAGAAAACTGGGAATAGGGCTTCCTCAAGACCCAGCTATTCCACTCCTTGGGATATACCCAGAAGATGCTCCAGCACACAACAAGAAAATTTGCTCAAACATGTTCATAGCAGCCTTATTCATAATAGCCAGAACATGGAAACAGCCTAAGTGTCCCTCAGTAGAAGAATGGATAAAGAAACTGTGGTACATATACACTATGGAATACTACTCAGCTATTAAAAACAAGGAATTCCCGAAAGTTGTGGACAAATGGATTGAGTTAGAAATAATCATAATGAGTGAGTTAACCCAGAAGCAGAAAGACTCAAATGGTATATACTCACTTATATCTGCATACTAGCCCAAGGGCCATGTCCCATGAAAGCCTTCACTTACCAGGAAACTGGGACAGAGGGAAGGACATCCTATTGGGTCTCTAGATGAGAGAAGCATGGGAGAATAGCAAAGTAGAAAGATCCAGAGGGTCCTAGAAACCTACAAGTAGAACATTATGATAGGCAGATTTGGGCCCAGGGGTCTCACTCAAACTAAGGCACCAGCCAAGGACAATACAGGCAGTAAACTTTAAACCCCTACCCAGATCTAGCCAATCGACAGAACATTCTCCACAGTTGCGTGGAGAGTGGGGTATGACTTTCACACGAAGTCTGGTGCCTCATATTTGACCATGTCCCCAGGAGGGGGAGACCTGGTGGTACTCAGAGGAATGATAGCAGGTTACCAAGAAGAGACTTGATACCCTATGAGCATATACAGGGGGAGGAAATCCCCCTCAGGAACTGTCATAAGGGAGAGAAGTAAGGGGAAAATGAGAGGGAGGGAAGAATGGGAGGATACAAGGGATGGGATAACCGTTGAGATGTAACAATAATAAATTAATAAAAAATTTTTTAAAAAGTTAAGTAAGCCAAAAACACAAGTGACTTACATAGAAAAAAAAAGTCATTGTCGATAGTATATCTCTGAAATTTAAATAATACATAGCAAAACAAATAATTTACTTAATTCTTATATTGACCAAAGCTAAGGATGTGTGAAACAGCTTTGTGAATGTTTCAAACACACCTATAACTCATCCTTCTGATCAAGTATGTAGTATTATATTTTACTTTTCCCCTTTCTGTGTGTATATTGCTGGAACGATCTGACACTGCAAATTAAATATTTTCCCTTGTCTACCTTTAACATGCAGGTCCCAAACATCAAAAATTCTCCTCATGCAATTTGCCTCATGCAAACATAAATATTCTCACCTTTTGAAATATCAACTACAGATGTCCTAGACTGATTCTGTTTCTAATGACCTCCATCCTTAAATCTCAATTCCATGTTTTGAAAATCATTCAATAAGAGTAAATCAGTGGTATAGAAACAAGTGGAAAATATTTTATACTTACTTCCAGAACATGGAAGAAAAATTCTCAACTGGCCTCTGCTTTGTTCTTCTGTGTCTTTTACTGGTGACAGAGGAGCAAATATCTATTCAACCTAGGTTATGTACAAATTAACAACCCAAGAAAATTTTCTCAAGGCCAGTTGGGTAAACATAAGACTTTATTGGGATTACTTGCTTGAACATGAGAGGGGATTGTTTACATGAGTAGTGAAGGTAGCTGCAGCAGTAAAATGCACAGTACAACCTTGGTGACAACTTGTAAAGCCCATAACACCTGTGCTCCCTACCCAAAGGACAGACAGCTGCTCTTGTGAATACTTTGGTTTCCTGCAAAAGTGTGTGCTGCTTATATCACCAGAGAAGAGGACACTTTTTCAGAACCAGGAGGTTATTTGCCTCCTAATTACCTTCATGTCAATCTTCCCCAAGTTGGAATCAGACCATATTTCTAAATTGCAAGTTGAATCTGTAGTTTCTAAGCCTTCACTCCCAACATTTGTGCATGGTATGAATATGTAACTCTCATCTTTTGGTCTAAAGATTTCTTTGAGCTCTGCAGGCTCAGTTTCTACTGTTTTCTTTCTTAGAACATGATCTGGCTCCAGCCTCCTTTCTCCTTCTGTACAGTTAACTCAGGTTATGGTCTCTGTCAATACATATCCTGGCCATCCATCTTATGAAATTGAGGTTTGCTTAAAAGTACACAATTTAATGATATTAAGGAAATCTGTGTTCCCCCTGAGACTGTTTTAGAGGTCACCTTCACTAACATTGTATTAAGTTATGTCACCATTTATTGTTAATTCTTTATTAATTGCTAAAATATCAGCGAGCTAAATGCTAACAGGGTCTGGTATTGTCATTGTTATTAAGGAATTTCCTGTCTCAATAATATGTAAATATGACTTCCCAATTATTCCTGATGGGTTAATAAAGAAGCTGAAGAGACTATGGCTGTGCAGAAAAGGTAATAGGCAGAACTTCTATTCTAGTCTGGATGTCCCAGGGAAAGAGAAAGGGAGAGGGAGAGAGAGAGGGAGAGAGAGAGAGAGAGAGAGAGAGAGAGAGAGAGAGAGAGAGAGAGAGAGAGAGAGAGGCAGACAGGCAGACAGACAGACAGACAGACAGAGGAGGAGAAGGTCTTAGTGCAAGGAGGAATGATGGGCCATGAGGAGTTCCCAGGAAGATAAATACGGAGCAGAAGTAGCCAGGAGAAAACTAGAGGACAGATAACAGAGGATGTGGCTGGAAAGTAGCTAGGCTAGCACAGACAGGTTAAAATATAACAGTATCTGCCAGTTATGGTGTTTGAAGCTTATTAATAAATGGTGCAGGTCTGTGTCCATTATTTGCTAGCTAGAGAGGGTATTGACAAAACCTTTAATTACAACAGACTGTCAATATGACGCTATAATAAAATAATGCATAATGATGTATTCCTGATTGCTCTTTCTCACTGATGTCCAGAAACACTAAAATAAAGAATTCATTTCAATGTGGGGCTCCAGTAATGCCCAGAGTACTAGATCCCCAAAGACCACCAGGAACCAGAAGGCATATGCAAGAAAAAGGAACCTTTATTTCTGCAGAAGTCTTGAATGCAAGGATCAAAATTATCCTGAAGTGAGCTTGCAGGCTCATTTAAAAATATATATTTTATTAATTTGTTCACATTACATCTCAATTGTTATCCCTCATCCCTCCCTTCCTCCCATTTTCCCCTTACTCCCCTCACCTATGACTGTGACTGAGGGGGACCTCCTCCTCCCGTATACGCTCATAGGGTATCAAGTCTCTTCTTGGTAGCTTGCTATCCTTCCTTTGAGTGCTACCAGGCCTCTCCATCCAGGGGATGTGGCAAATATGGGGCACCAGAGTTCGTATGAAAGTCAATCCCCACTCTCCACCCTAGGTGAGAGAAGCATGGGAGAATGGGGTAATAGAAGGATCCAGAGGGTCCTAGAAACCTACAAGAAGAACATTATGTTAGGCAGACCTGAGCCCAGCGGTCCTGCTCAAACTATGGCTCTAGCCAAGGACAATACGTGCTTGTCTTCGAACTCCTACACAGATCTAGCCAATGGGCAGGCTCTTTTTAAAGAATTCAGGGGCTGAGTAGTATTCCATAGTGTAAATGTACCACAGTTTCTTTATCCATTCTTCTACTGAGCGCCATGTAGGCTGTTGCCATGTTCTGGCTATTATGAATAAGGCAGCTATGAACATAGTTGAGCATATGTCCTTGTGTGGTAGAGCATCTTCTGGGTATATTCCAAGGAGTAGAATAGCTGGGTCTTGAGGAAGCCCTATTCCCATTTTTCTGAGAAAGCGCCAGACAGATTTCTAAAGTGGTTGTACTAGTTTGCATTCCCTCCAGCAATGAAGGAGTGTTCCTCTCTCTCCACATCCTCACCAGCATGTGGTGTCAGTATCCCCGAAATTTGTGAACAAATGGATTGAACTAGAAATTATCATAATGAGTGAGTTCACCCAGACGCAAAAAGAGTTAAATGGTATATACTCACTTATATCGAGACACTAGTCCAAGGGGTACATCCCATGAAAAACTTTACTTACCAGGTAAGTGGGTCAGAGGGGAGGACATCCTATTGAGATTTTAGGTGAGAGAAGCATGGGAGAATTAGGAAGTAGAAGGATACAGAGGGTCCCTGAAACCTACAAGAGGAACTTTATAACAGGCAGATCTGGGTCCTGGGGTCCTACTCAAGCTATGGCACCAGCCAAGGAAAATATAGGCAGTAAACTTCAAACCCCTTCCCAGACTAGCCGAAGGACAGAACATTCTCCACCATTGAATGGAGAAGGAGATCTGACTTTCATACAAACTCTGGTGCCCCATCTCTGACCACGTCCCCTGAATGGAGAGGCCTGGTGGCACTCAGAAGAAGGATATCAAGTTACCAAGAAGAGACTCGATACCCTAAGAGCATATATATGGGGAGGAGATCCCCCTCAGTCACGGACATAGGAGAGGGGAGTAGGGGGGGAGCGGGAGGGAGGGAGGAATGGAAAGATACAAGGGATGGGCTAACAATTGAGATGTAATATGAATAAACTAATAATAATAAAAAATTAAAAATAAAATGTACAAATAAATAAATAAATAAATAAATAAATAAATAAATAAATGAAAGAATTCAGAGGAATCCCAATGGAGGGGTTGGTGACCAGTAACAGGATTGGGGCATTCAAACTGCAAAAGTACTTCCAGAAGACTGAAAAGGTATGAACAACCTTAGACAGCAATCACCAGTCATAAGACATTTCCAGCCCAGCAGTAAATCTTAAGAAAAATTTTCCTGAAAAATTTACAGATCCACATCTTATTTGGACTCTAGATGTGAGAAGCATGGGAGAATAGCAAAGTAGAAGGATCCAGAGGGTCCTAGAAAACTACAAGAAGAACATTATGATAGGCAGATTTGGGCCCACGGGTCCCGCTCAAACTATGGGACCAGCCAAGGACAATACAGGCCCTACCCAGATCTAGCCAATGGACAGGACATTCTCCACAGTTGCATGGAGAGTCGGGTTTGACTTTCACACAAAGTCTGGTGCCTCATATTTGACCAGGTTCCCTGGAGGAGGAGACCTGGTGGCACTTAGAGGAAGGATAGCAGGCTACCAAGAAGAGACTTGATACCCTATGAGCATATAAAGGGGGAGGAAGTCCCCCTCAGGCACAGTCATAGGGGAGGGGAGTAAGGGGAAAATGGGAGGGAGGGAGGAAGGAAGGGGAGGATACAAGGGATCGGATAACCATTGAGATGTAACAAGAATAAATTAATAAAAAATAAAAAAATAATTAAAAAAGAAATATTATCTTCTCTGGCTGGCCAGGTACCTAGGCTCACCTGGTTGGCTGTTGTTTTCTGTAACTCTTGACCTCATTTCTGAGGAATGAGGAAGCTCAGACCTGCTCCAAGCTAGGAAACTAAAGCCTGTCATGGAGTTGTCTAGACTTATTTAACTAGCTCTCCTCATCCCCTCCTGTCCTATGTACCTAAATCAAATCTAAAATTTATGACTTTTGTCCAGTATACAAGGGGTTGCTTTGTGTCCTCAAATCCATATGTTTGACAGCATTTATTTTGTCTTGGATAAATATGAAATAAAGTCTACCATGTAAGAGCCATAAAGCAAGACTGGGAGAAAGAGAACTAAGGGCCTATTTTTTCTTATGCCAGTACTCCTATATTGCCACATAGGCTGAAGAACTGTAAGGGTCTGATAACTCTGAAGGAAGACCCCAGACTCAGTATGTAAAGACAAAGAACATTCATTCTGTAGAAATAGTCTGCATGCACAGGTCAATCATCCAAATAAAATGGCAGTGTTCTGATCGGGAGCTTCTAGGTTCTTATAAAGATTTCTAAGGGAATTCTGTCTGTGGTACATGACTCTAAACTGGGATTATCCAGTGCCTATGGAGGCAGCCAGTACTTGTGGAGACTATGTGATCTTTTAGCAATGTCTGGTCCTCTCTAAACAAGTTATAGTGTCTAGCAAATACAGAAGATTTATTAAATGAAAAAAAAATGTTAAGTGTACAAAATAGTGTTTATGCTATTGATTCTTTTTACACCTTATTGCCCTGTCCATAGTTCACAACTGTGTTTTAATTTTCCCTTCTCTGCATTGGACAAGTTGTCAAAATAAATGATTGACTCTTCCAAAATATTCCCACTTAACTAAAATATGAAGGACATAGATGTCGAAAAATGTAGTAAGACATGAAGAGTATGAATGACTAAATACCTATAAAATATCCTAATGCCCATGAAATGAAATCCAGTTTTGAGTTTTAATGCTTTTCTGTGTGTAATTCTCTAGTTATATGAATACAGTTAGGCAACCTAATAAGAAGATAATCCATCTTTGTATAGCAGTTATGTGTAAAATGGCTTTATTGTTGAGCTAAGATAAGCGCATGAGAAGTGAATTGATTCACTGATGTTGATTGATGGATTAATGCTCATTCACGTGGCTGTAGAGTCCAAAGGCCAACACTGCATATTTTTCTCTGTCGATCTCCACTTTATTTTTTGAGATAAAGTTTCTTAGAATCTCAAGGGATTGCTATTTTGTCTGGACAGGATGGTCAGCTAGTCCTAAGTATCATCCTGCTTCAAATTGCTCATTGATGGGATTAGAGTTGCATAATGCCATTTCTGGCCTTTACTCAGGTTCTAGGGATCTGAACTCATGTCCTCATGCTTGTGTGATGGACACTTTACTTCCTGAGTTGTTTCCTTGTGCCTACATCACTTCTTTATAAATTATTTCATCTTAGTAGTTGTTTATCAGCTGTTTCAGTTGAATATGCTCTATGTACCCATGAAAAACCATGTACATATAAATATGAAAGTTGAATAAGTCAAGTTTTGATCATGCCAATGCAGTTTAATAGGATGAAGAAAAAACTATAAGTGTTCCAGGGAACAAGAAATTTGTGGAAGGACTCAGATGTGGGTCCAGCGAGATGGCTCAGTGAGTAAAGGCACTTGCCACCATGCCTACTGACCTGAGTTCAATTTCCAGAACCTGAATGGTGGAAGAAGAACAATGACTCCCACAAGCTGTTCTCTAACAGGCATGCACTCCGTGTCCCACAGGTGCAACCACTAACACCCTTATACATATAAGTAAATACATTGCAATAAAATAGAATATATAGGCGTTGAATATAAAAAAATGGACAACAAATCCAAGAATAGATGAGCAAAGTCCTGGTAAAGAAGCTTGGGATAATTATGGTGAAAATAGTATACACCAATTTGGTATTATTTGAAGCAATATGAAGGTAATCTGCCCAAAATAACTTTAGGAATATAGAGTCAAGATTACTATAAAAATGTGTGGTTTGGTTATAGCTTAATAAAATAAGAGCATGAGAATAAATTGTAACTATTATTTTTCACTAGAAATTTGATATGATTTAGAATAAACTAGGAGACCTAGGTATACCCCTTTGTGTAGTCTGTGAAAATATTTTCAGAGGTTTTGTTTGTTTGTTTGTTTGGGCTGAGAGATAGAGATACCCATGCAGAATGCGGGTACCATGATGCAATGGGTCAGACCAGAGAAGAAATTGAGAAAGAAAGAAGAAAAGCCAAGTAAGAAGCAGCATCCCCTTTTCTCTTACTTGCATAGTCCCATGGTTAATCTTTCAGTCATGTCCCCACTGTTATGATGTGCTCAAGCAGGTGCTAAGTGACATGGACTGAACTCTCAGAAGCCATTAGCCAAACCACAAAGTGTGTCATTACATTGTGACAAAATGAGAAAATTAATTAAAAGATGGCAAATCCTATGGGAATTCTGGATTTGGGCATACCACTTCCATTCCTGTTACTGCTTCTAAGATTCCATTTCCTCATTGTAGTAAAAGCATTAAAAGCTATATTTTTATGATTTTTAACATAAAGTGTAAAACAAAAACTCAAGGATCAAGAGTATGGTAACTATAAGTTAAATATCCTAATAAATGTGTTAATAATTCTATAAGGAGACGGTGAACAAGCATTCTTGGTTTTATAAAAGATATGATTCTAAAATATATCACTCAATTTAAAAATAAATCATTTAATAAAACTTAAGTAGAAACCAAAGAAAGACTAGAAGTGAGTGCATTGTTTGTTTTTAGACAGCAATGTACAATAGAATAGTATTACAAGAAATATATTTCAAGAAATAGTACAAGATGCCACATACCAGCAGAACAAAATAAAACTAAACAAAAATAAGAATCCTAGAAAATTGGGTTGAGCTTCTGACCACTGTGATTTCTGATTTACTTAATATTTACCTTCATTTTGAATATGTATAATTTCATAGATGATCTTTAGTATATTAATAAACATAATTAGCCATCAAAATACAATTTAGTCTGCCAGAATAATTGCTTCATAGTATTTTTATAAGCTAAATGACTCAACTTCCTCACTCATTTTTGCCCTAGTTATTGAATTGTGTGTGTGTGTGTGTGTTTGTGTGTGTGTGAGAGAGAGAGGAGAGAGAGAGAGAGAGAGAGAGAGAGAGAGAGAGAGAGAGAGAGAGAGAGAGAGAGAGAGAGAGAATGTTTGCAACACTTTGTAGTATATCCAAAAATGGAATAAATCATTTTAAAACATTTGTCATTTTAACTGGGGTGAGATAAAATACTGAAGTAGTTCTTTGAATCTCCCTGATGACTAATAATGTTGAATTTCTAAGGAAGTTTTCTTAGCTATTTGTTTTCCATCTTTTGAGAATTTTTTTAACTTCTACTAGTTTGATAAACATAATATTTAATTACCTCCTTATGACTTTTCATTATGTCTAGGTATAGAACATCGCATCTCTCAGACCTCTTAGAGAAGCTACAATTTTCAGTAGAAGGTGACCTATATGTGATCAAGAGAATAAGACACTTGGAGGTGTTTGGCCTTGCATGGAACGTACACACTAAACACCTTCTTTCTAAAGCTCAGTGATAATTGCATCAAAGGAGTTGGAAGACTGTAAAATGCAGAGACGGTAGGTGATTACAAGGGCACACTGTCTTCTGGATACAGCAGGGCAGCTGTACATAGGAACTCACAGTGCTTCCAACAGCATGCACAAAAATTGAAAACTTAAGTCAGAAAAAAAGAGAGTTTGGCAAGATTTGGGAGTGGGAATAAATAAAATCAAAACAAGTTGTACAAAACTAGTTGTACACTGAAAGAAATAGTGAAAATTGCTCAGATAATATGAAATACTCACAATCCCACCAATGTGTGTTACTTGCTTTTCTTACATTCACTAGAGGTTTTAAGGTCCTGATTTGAATTTGTGTTTATACTGTTTTAATTATATCTTTGTAATAGCAGTTTTTAATGGTTTAATATTTGGAAAAATACTAATCTGTATTCATTTCTTTTGTGGCTCCATTGTTTACCTTAAGACATTGATAAGCGAACTTCGTTCAGGTGAAATTATGAACAAATTGTGTCCAAAACAGTTATCTGTATAGGCAGGCAGTTTACAGAGTTAATAATATTTTCCAGGTAACTGGAAACAACTACTAATTTAAGTAGTCTGAGAAAATATTTGAATTAGGCACAAAGAATGACATAAAGAGCATTTGAGTCAAGGAGATTGAAACAATAGTTAGTTATATTTCTCCTACTTAATGTTATTGTGTATCTGATGGGATATAGGTGTTATTTCATTCTGTAATTATATTTGAATGAGTAAGAGTCATTATATATATTTTAAAGCATTGTGTATAATCATTATCATGGCATTTCTACAGAAGAAAACTTTCACACAATGATAGATTATAAATTGATTACTTTCCTCTTCATATACAAACTCTTCTATTTTCTTTCTCTCTTATTAGCTCTTTTGTTCCTCTAGACTGCTTTGTTTTTACTTTGAATGTACATATATTTTATATTATTATGTAATATTTAATATTATATATATGAATATACATAAATATACATACATTACAAGAAAAGTCATACAAATGTATTTCTGAAAAAACAATATATGTATATATATATATTCTCATATATGTCATTAGTTATTCAATACATTGACTACACAAGAATTCGTCTCTGATGGCTCTTCTTTTGGAATTTATCACTCTCTCCTTTCAATGATTCTTTCTCAGATATTTTATGTAAGCATTATATGTAGTATGACATTAGATATAAGAATATATATATGCATATTTATATATTTGTTTTTGTGATTTGTTTACTTAGACTAAGACTGGCTTAATTAGCTATAGATGATTACCTAAAATAAACTCTGGTTTGAAATGCTGATAGTAGATGGGGTTGAATATCTTCTGTATTGGAAATGTCAATATAATAGTTAAGATAATAAATGTGTTCTAAATTTACATAAAGTAGCTGAGGAAAAATAATTGATAGTAGAAATTAGTAAAGTCTGTAGTAAGGAGACATCTGAGAGTATATTCTAGTAGAGTCAATGTATTAAATGACATATCTGAGAATGAATTTGAGGAATTGAAATGAATGATAAGAGCAGGCATTTGATTAGAAGAATATATGAACTATAATTTTTGAGATTTACAACAACTAGTGTTGGGCAGGTGACCACCATAGTAGCAGGTAGGGTGACTGAATTTATATAAAATATAATTTTAAAATATTTCTTTAATTATTCAGATTATTATGATTACATCATTTCCTCTTCATTTTCCTTCCTCTGAGCACTCAATATACACATCTTCAAACCCTTTCAAATTCATTGCCTATATTTTAATTAACTGTAAAATATGTGTAAATATACATATATTTATATATGTAATATGTATATTAATATAAATTTACTCCTTAATACATAAGACAACCTACTCACCCCAGTATTTTTTGTTTGTCAAATATGTCCCATGTTCTGTACCAGAGTTAAACTCCATACAAAGAATATCCCTAAGCATTCTCCGATTTAAAAATGATAATTGTAAGCAATACATAATTTTTCTATTATAATTAGAAGTATAAACAGTTGTGCTTATTACAAAAGATAAAAATAACTGCATTTATTAGTTCATTATTTTACTCTTTTGATACACATTCATGAAGTTGAATAAGATGTCATATTACCCATGCTAAACATGTATCATAATACATTTTGTTAATACTAAGTAAAAGAAAATTTCTTGGAGAAATATGATGAGGTTTTGAAGTTGTTAGATTTATATGACACTTTTTCTAACATAACTGAAACCAAATTCAACAGCATACTTGAATTGCCTCTCTTTTAGGTGGCATATTTTTTAAAAAACACCAACAACTTGTGTAGTCAGAATTTGTAGGTTCTAGAGGTAATCCTTAATCTCTTTCCATTCATTTAGCCTCTTATTAAGTGTTTATATGGTTGAGTTTCATATAAGAAACTGAAACAATTAAAATAGAATTCTCCCAGGTGCTTCTTGCTGATACAGCTGGTTTTCAACCTTGTTAGATGGAGCTATTACAGAAATGTTTGTGCACCTACTGCATGCCTACTAGACTCCTCCAGCCAGCTCCTGGAGAAGCTGCCAACAGTGAGTACACAGCCACCTGAGTTTTCTTTTTCTTAAAGTATCTTTAGCTCAATTCAGAGGAGAAAGTGTCAACTACTCCTTCATTCATGCAGTACTTTTCATACATTTATCATCATCGGTATTCTGAACTAAGCTAATTAACTTAAAAATAATAATAGCTGTTGGTTTTAATTTTTTATGTTAAATAAAATCAGCTATTGAAATGTTTTCCATTTTGTTATTTAGGACATTTTTATGTCTTGTTTACGGGCCCAGCTCTACCTGACATTTTTACTTACGGCAGCCAAGAAACAGTCTCAGTGAGAAAACAGTCACGAATTGAATTGAGTCCCTTTTGACAGGTAAAAACTAAACTCTTTAAAGGTAGATTGTGGATCCTCTCTGCTGTCTGTATATTGTGCATGCAAACACCACTTTAGATGCTCTAGTCATGTTTGCTATTTCTAATGGGCTATAAAATGTTTTATTTTCATTGTTTTTTTTTTTTTTTAAATGCACATTTTCTGAAAGCATGGCTAAATAATTAGATCACTTTTCTGAACAGCTCATTTGTAATTACGCATTTCACCATGTGGCAAAAATCTAATTTTAAGGGGCATTCAGAAATGTATAGTATGTTAATATTTCAAAAATACAGCACACACATTATTCTGGTCTCCTGTTCTTCAAAGGGAAAGAAAAAATATTTTAAATAAATAAACTATTGTTTCTATTTCTACTCTGTACTGATAAAGAAATTGAATTCAGAGATATTTTAAGTAACCTGAGTAATTAATTGAATTAAAATTTCCTGTTGTTTAATCATTCAGTGTTTAGAATATTTAGTGTACAATGTTAAAAACTGAGAACAGCTGTACAGACGTACATCCTATCCTTAGAATCTGTATGTGATAATTAATATTATAAAATGAGACTTGAAGTATACAAATGTTATGATTTGCCTAAAAAGCTTGGTCAATTTTAAATTCTTTTTTTAAATGTCACCTGTTCACTCTTTTGTAAATGTCATATAAATTATGATTATCATGCATAGTTTCTCTTTCTACTACTACCTTGTATATTGATGAATTTTTAGCCTCTCTTGGTCTAGGAAAATAAAATAATTCTGTTCATATTACATTTAAAATTGTATTTTATGTAGCACAAGAAAATTGGAGTTATATCTTGTTCATAAACTTTTCCTAAAGACTGAACAATTTCTAAAACTCTTGCCTAGCTTGTATCTATCTCTTGACATTTTTGGACTGTAGAACTTTGAATAACATTTGAAAGTCACAGTTATGTATTCTTTTATCAGGTATTAATTGATGAATGTTTTTCTTTTTAAAATACAGTACTACCTCAGGCTCTGAAGGTGGAGAATTTGAAAAGGATGGCAGGAAACACTACTTTGTATGTTGTCAGGGAGAGCTTCCAGCTGCTGAGGTTTGGAAGATATTATTCACATGCAAACTTTTCTTTAATGTGCGATCTCCACTTTAGAAATTCACAAGTCTAAGCAACATCAAGAGGTTATATTGATTACTAGACAAAGAAGAACTAGGTATTTTTTAATTTAAGAATGAGTTATTCTTTGATGAGATATTTAGTTTGAAAGAGTCAATCAATGTAAATGATAATTAATTCCAAAGCTGATTGAGGCCTTTTATAAAAATGATTTTAGACAACATGTTAATGTAGTGTTCATTTATATTTGTATTCATTTGATTGTCTTAGTAAATGGGAATGTTATATGAATTTTTGAAACACTGAGGAATAAATAACTAATTTCCCATGATTTTATTAGGTAAGTACATATTAATTGAGAAATTGAATAATAAAATAGAAAACTTAATTTGTATTCATATTCCTCACACAGATATTAAATAATTCTGTTGTCATTGCAGTCCACATGATGGATTAACCAAAATTCGCAAGAGGACTACTAGTAAACACAAGCCCATTCTTGAATATATTGTACTTAATTTTCTTTTCATTTCTTTAAAATATTTATTATTATTATTATTACTACTATTGTATTATTTATTCACATTACATCTCGTTTGTAATCCCCTTGCTCTTATCTTTGTGTTCCCAACCGCTATCCCTTTTCCATTCTATTCCTCACCCCAAGACCTCTGACAAATGGGGTACTCCTTCTCCTCTGTCTGACCTCAGCCTATAAGGTTCCATCTGGATAGCCTGCATTTTCTTTAGGAGAAAATGTGTGCCTCGGTGTTTGTTGGTGGGAGGCTTTTCCTAAAAAACATAGAGCTCATGTTCATTCCCACCTGATAAAGAAATCAGAACTTTAACAAAAACAAACCAAAAAAATTAATCTGAAGTCCAAAGTCCATTTTGGTTCAAAAAAATGAAAATGAAAACTTTCAGTCAAAATTGCAATCAAGACAAAATTAATAAAATTTTTATATTCATAAAAACGATATTTCTATGCACTTTAAACATTTAGCATGAAGAAGAATATGATTGTCTTTATTACAAGACTAAATTTACTGGTTAGTTGAATAATTAGCTCATTCATGATGACAGAAATCATAGTTGTCATTTGTAAAGTTTTATAATTTAATTTTTTATTCATCATCAATTGCTTCAATTAAGCTGTGAAGACCGAGGTACTATTAAATCATCATGCCGACCCTGAACAGAAATTTACAGATTGATTCTTGTGAGTGTATTTGTATTAATGAATACATTCAAAGCCACTTCCTTCTGTAATTGACTTCAGGTGTGTGCTTTTACTCTTTTACGTTATAATTATCCATATTCATATGCTTGAAAAGTATAAATTGCTTTAAAAATAGCTAGTGTTGGATATTCTTATATACTATTTACTTTTAAAACATCCTAATTTTCCTGTCATACGTCCAGCATATGAAAGAACCTATGATAAGTACTAAGTGGCAATCATTCTTTCAATCTTCCTAGAAGCAAATCTTAAATACCAGACATTGACCTAACTACAAGTCATATGCAGCCATAATCATAAAGATTCCATATTTGCGCTGGAGATATGACTCCATGTTTAAGAGCACTGCTTGTTTTTCCAATTCAATTTCTGTCAAAATCATGGTGGCTCACAACCATCTGTAATGTGATCTGATGCCCTATCTGGCATGCAGGTGTACGAACACATAGAAAACTCTTATCCAAAAGATAAGTAAATAAACCTTAATGATTCCATAATTTTGTAAAATTGAGCCTTATTCTAGGTTAGACAATACTTTTTTTTTAAGTTTAGAAACTTCTTACAATGTGCTAAAGTCGTAAATATATGGATCGTGAAGAAATTAAATGGAATATTTCTAATGATCTGCAGAATAACTTCCATAGAAGTTAAATGTGTGGGTCCATTTAAAAATATTTTAAAATATGCAGAATAATTATCCAGTGTCACATCTTGAGTTCCTTTGTTATAATCATCATACATTACCTGCTATTAACATTTAGGATCACTTTATTTCGAGAGAAAAATCAATAAAATGATAAGATCCACAGATTAAGAATGACAATGTAAATATTCTTGTGTGTCATTCTAGTAGTTCAGCTTGATATGTATCTTCAGTAATTAACACGTTTTTCATATGTCAAAACTTAGAGTAAAATAGCTCTCTACCTATCGTGTAGCTATTTCCTCACATGTGAAATATTACCCCTTTGAAAGAGGTGGCATAGTCATTAGGTTTTAGGAGGCTAATGTAATTTTAATGATAAGAACCTAAGCAAGATACAAGATTCACAAGGTGCCTCTGCAACTTCACAAAAGTAGTAACAACTGGGATAAGATGATATCAGCTTGTTCTGCCTCCCACTATCCATAGAACACCATGAGTGTAGGTTGTTACTTGTCATCAATTATGCTACAATGGTTTTCTCTTTCATTCAACTGTTAGTCAACACAAAATGTGGACCTCTTTGAAGTTATGTTAAAAAAATAGGTGGAATTTTATCAATATATGATACATTAGTCCACTGGTGCTCTGTGGAAAGTGAAAATGAAAGACGTCTTTGAGGAAAAACATAAAAAAAAAAAAAAAATCGGATGATGGAAAGCTCCCATGCTCATGGATGAGTAAGACTAATAGTAAAAATTGCCATCCAACCAAAAAGAATCTACAGATTAAATGAAATCTCCATGAAAATTGCAACACAATTGTTACAGATATTGAAAGGAAAATTCTCAACTTCATATAGAAAACCAAAAGAACCCAGGATAGCTAAAACTATTCTGAACAATAAAGGAATTGGTAGAAGTATCACGATCCCAAAGGTTGCCCCATCCTACCAAAAGGATACTTACTCAACTATGTTCATTTGCAGTTTTATTCATAATACCCACAAACTGGAAGCATTCTAAACATCCCTCAATCAAGGAATGAATAAAGAAACAGTGATATATTTACATCATAGAATATTACTCAACTGCTTATAAAAATATCATTATGATATTTGGAGGCAATTGAATGGAACTCGAAAAAAAAATCATCCTGAGTGAAATAACCCAAGCCCAGAAAGACAAACATAGTATGTACTCATTTTTGGGTGGATATTGGCTGTGGAGGATAATAGTGTTCCAATCCACAGACCTAGAGAGGTTAGATAAAGATGAGGGCTCTAGGGAGATGCACAGGTCTCATCTAGGAGGGGAAATAGAATATATTTTATAAGAAGACAGAGGAAAGATGGAGAAGGGAAACCAGTGGGGTATGGAGGGATGAGAGTGTGGGAGATACCGCTGGAACTTGGAACATTTCGAAGGCAGTGTGAAATATATTGCAGTGTAAGCATCTTGTATTCTATGAGCCTGATACTATTGAGAACTCGTACTAATGGAAGGTATAAAGTATAAGTTGTTCTTTGTAAGAAGGCAAGTCTTCCAGTGGTGGGACTGGTTTACCTTTGGCTGAGTTGTTGGCTGAGGATGTCCTATGGAGACATATAAAAACATAGGCTGATACAAGGATAAAGGGCTGTTCACTAAAAACTAAGAGCAAGGCACTGTTGGCAAGAACAATATTCATACAGCTCACTGAAGAATGGAAGTCATGCTGGTGCCTGAAGGAACAATCACCTCTATGGTCCAGTCTCTTTAGAAGGAGAAGGTACTCTGCAGTCTACTGAAAAAGAACCTGGACACAAACCTAGCCAAAACCATTGAACCTATATTGAGAAAGAGAGAAGCTATAAAGGAGGAGGAGGAAGAGGAGGAGGAGGATGGTAGAGGAGAAGGATGAGGAGGAGAAGGATAAGGAGATGAAGAAAGAAGAAAGAGAATGAAAGAAAGAAAACCCTTCAACCTACAATCTGTATTGCCTGCATGATATATTGAGTCAATGATGCCGCAGAACTCATGGGAATTGCCCATCAATGTCTGGTTTATTTGAAGCCATGACCATGAGAAAGAATAGAGCCAAAAAGATTGGAAAGATTCAATAAAATGTTTATTAGTAATATCCTGCTACACTCCTATACCAGTGCTTTCTCCAGTCTGCATCAGAGAGGTTTCTTCTGACACCATATGTGAGTGGGTGTGGAAATCCCACAGCCAGACGTTATTCAGAATGAAAGTCTAATTTGGAGGTTTCCTTTGGGTCCCTCCCTTCAGTGATTCAGTTATCCTGAGGAAAAGGGGAAGGAAAGACTGTAGGAGTCCCAGGGGTTGGGGGATTCTAGGAGAATATGGCCTACTGAATCAGCTAAGCAGATATTCAAGCAGCAAGCATAAGGCCAGCAACGATCTATGCCAGGTCTTCTGCATGTTATGTTTTTAGCGTAGTACTCCTGTGGGACTCCTGATCATAGGAGTGGGTGTTTCTCACTCTTTTGTCTGCTCTTAAGATTCTTCCCTTCCCTTCCCCAAACATCTTACCTCAGCCTATCAAATCTCATGTGCATTACTTGTAAAATCATCCTCTGTAGCCTGGCATGGCTGCCTTGACAGGGGGAAGTGATCTTAGTTCAGTGGCCAGAGTACATGCCTGAAGTAGTCCCTACTCTCCACACATAGGATCCACAAGGAGATGTGCTACTATATCTGAGCCTTGGGTCTAGGTCCACATCATACATGGTCCTTGGTTGATGAGGTTCCTAGCTCAAAAGATGTCTGTCATATATATTGGGCCTGAAGGCAAAAGAAGATGCTCCAACATAATATAGAGTTTTGGGTGACTATGCAGGTAGCAAATTGTCTCTGTCATCTTCTTATTTGGAAGGCTACTAACTTGCCCTCTCTATATGCTCAGGCAATCACATTTATTCCTTCTCAAGTCTCCGAGGGAGTTGAAGAGCAGGTAGCTTAGATTTACAATGAAGCTTAGTTGTTTAGGCGTTAAGATGTTTTTAGTTCTAGAGAGATGTTTTAAGTTGATGATGACAAGATGTGATAAAGATTGATTTACATTCAGAATTTTAGACACACCAAGATAGGAAGGATGTTTTCTTCAAGGCTGTCAAATACAAATAGCCAAAACACCAAGAATGTAACATTTATATAATTCCTGATTGTATCATTGTTATTCTTGCTATAGGTAGTTTTTGGTATATATGTGGAATAATATAAATATATATGTAAAAAATAAAAAGTGTTTACTTTTTTAAGATTTTAAAAGTTATTCTCTTCCCATTGGGCTGCATTGTCCAGGCTCAATATGAGAGATTTACCTTCTACTATTGTATCTTGCTTTGTAGTGTTTGATAGTTGTCTCTTAGAGGCCTGCATTCTTCTGAAGGGGAAAATATGAAGGAGTAGATCCAAGTGACAGGCAGGTAGGGAGAAGTTGGGAGAAAAGGACGGAGGTGAAACTGTGGTCAAGGTGTATTACATGAGAGAAGAGACTATTTTCAATTAAAAATGAGTTTTAGTTTCTCACTCTACCTCTTTTCTCTGTTTTCATTGAAAAACTTGGAAATAAATGTTATTAATAGTTTTCAAAGCTGCCCGTAATATAGGGAGGCACATTCCTCAGGATTCCATTCTAAATATCATCGTTCCATGGGATTAGTAGCAAAATGATAAATAAAGAATTAAATAAAGTTCTTAAAGAATAAGAAATATTTTGAAGCGAGGAAAAGATCTCTCTTTTTTTATATGTGCGTTTCCTCATTTTACTTTTGATTGTTGTTCTGACCATGTAAATTTAAGGTTGTCTGCAAATGAAAGAAAGGTGGTAAGATGAAAATTAAGTGAACATTTACAGATCTCAATAAGGAATTTATTTTCAGAAGGGTCAATTGAATGAGTTAATTTGCTCAGCCCTAGTAATAAAGTGTTAGTGATTTAAGATTCAGTACCTTTTACTTACTGGAAGACATGGATAATGCCTAAAATGTATAATTATTTCAACTCCTAGGTTTTCTTGCATTCCACCCACATAACAGTGCATATGGTTCATTAAGTGACTTTCTGAAAGTTTAAAAAGATATCACAGAAAGTGTACTTCTGAATCCATATTTTAGAATTGCATACATGATTAAAATTAATGTAAACAGTATTAAGAGATTAAACAAGTGAAAATGGTTTTCTTTGTGTTTTAAATAGTCTGTTAGTATCTAAGGTACCTTGCATGTGAAATAAAAAATTGAAATTGACTAGAAGAAATTGAAGTGAAACAGCCTATTTTTTATTCATTGCCTAACATCTACTGTGCATATTTTGTGAGTTTCCAATCAGTTCTCTCTTAAAGACAGAATAGTTTTTTTTTTGTCTTAGAACAATTGAAAGTTCTTTCAAAAGAACTAATTTCTTACAAGCTGATTAAATTTATATAACATTATGACTCACTCTATTAAGACATATTTTAATGTCTTCTGAAATAAAACTTCATATGTACATATGAACTTTGTTATATCAATTTTTGGTAGTGACAAGTCATAATCAATCTTTGGGCAATTATTAATTTGTAAGGTGAGATATGATAATGATCTTAATATTAATGGATTGTATTTTACTCGGGATATGCATTAATTTGCCTGAATAATTGTAGGTCCAGAAACACCGATGTGGGTTTTCGTAAATTGAATGCTTCAATTAGGTAACAATTTCATTAAGTTTTTATGATAACATAATAAAAAGTCATCACCTAAAGCAATTTTAGGTATATTGGTGAAAGTGTAAGATAAGTTCATCACATTTAACAAAACAGGGAGATTTCCGTTACAGGTCTCATCCACTATTTTCTGACATTCTTAGATGCAGGTGTTTGGAAGCTTGTAGTCTGTTCACACTTTCCGTATATTTATCTCATAGTATTTACCTCCTTTGCTCTTTACCTGCAATATTCTAATCACTTCAAGGACAATAATGTTCTAGGCATTAAATCCCATTCTTGTGGGATTTTTTTTCCTGTATTCTTTCTTCATCATTACAGTAAATGTTCTCAAAAACAACTGATAGATACATCCTTTATTACATAAAACAATTCTACTTTAACTGGGATATTTAGGCTTCTTATACTTAGGTTTTAAAACTATCTTCTGTTTTTATTTGCTTAATATTTATCTAATCTTTCACTCATTTCTCTACATTATTTTGGTCAATCAAAAAATTTTTAATATTTTTTTATTAATTTATTCTTGTTACATCTCAATGGTTATCCCATCCTTTGTATCCTCTCATTCTTCCCTCCCTCACATTTTCCCATTATTCCCCTCCCCTATGACTGTTCCTGAGGGGGATTACCTCCTCCTGTATATGCTCATAGGGTACCAAGTCTCTTCTTGGTAACCTGCTGTCTTTCCTCTGAGTGCCACCATATGCAAATTTTTAATATTTTTGTTTCAATTTTATCTATTGCTTTAGAATTTTAACTATTCCATAGTTAATTTTTATATATTTTGAGTTAATGTTATATCATTTAAAAATGGATACATTTTAGAAGAATTGAATAGCCTTTAGACCTGTCTCTTTGTTTCATCATCATCGTTCTTTCTTTCCCCTTGATTCTTATATATGATAACTTTCTCCTTTTCCTTTTATGTGTCCATAGCTTAGGACTTTAAGGTCACTGAGTCTTTTGCACACTCAATGAGCAAAAATATTAAGTGCAGATACAATCCTACCTGTAACTCAACCAGTGTAATTTCATTTCCCCCATGAATATATCAGATGCCTCATCATAAAAGATATTCATATTTCAAAATTCACATAAACTTCAGGAAAGCAATACAGAATAATTTATAGAGGTATTTTTTGTGACTTTACTCATTTCAATCAATTAGGCAGAATAAGCTAAATAAATATAATTATAACAGCTCCAATAATTTTGGTGTTTTATTGGGTTTTTAATTTGCTTTTTAAAGAAAGACAAAGTTTTTTAGGTAAGGAGGCGAGAGAGTCTGGATTGATTTGGATGAGGGGCAGAATATAATAAAAATATATTTAATTTTTTAAATTATTTTAAATAATAAAGAAAAAGCTCTGATAATTTATTATACAATCAAATATTCTTAAACACATACTATAGATTAAATATATTTAATGTTACACATTCATTGTACATAGCTATCCTACCAAATTAATGAAAGTCATTATTGTATCTGACTTACTAAGAGCTAAAAATATTTCGATTCATTGCAGTGCTTGTTGGAGTGGCCAACTAATGGTTCGTTTAACTTGAGGCCACAACAAGAGAAGGAGACCATTCCCTATAGGAAATCCATAAATGACTGGGGGAAAAAAAGGAAAATAAATCAATGAAATGATTCCTAATTGTATTCTGCTATACTCATAGACTGGTGCTTTGCCCATTCTCCATCAGAGAGGATGCCTTCCACAGCAGATGTGAACCTGTTAATGATGTTTTTATTTCCTCAGAAGGGTGGTGAAATGAGAACCACAGTTTCAATAAGTTGTCTATCTTGATCCTTAATTTCTTTAGGTATCATTGGTTCACACTTTTTTTTTAAATTTTGTCTCTTGTGTCTCATGCATTTGCATTATCATGACTAATTTTTAGTTATTGCACAGTTTTTTCAATGTTTTTTGAATTTTTTTTCTTGTTATACAGTTATTTTGCTTTCAACCTTTTTTTTTTTTTTTTTTTTTTTTTTGAGAAGTATATACGGACTGCAACTTAATAGGGAGGAGTTTACTTCAGTGGTCACAATTGCAATAAGTTTTGCCATGGCTTTTTCAAGTAATGTTTCCAGGCCTCAACTTCTACCCTTGGTACTCAGGGATATGAAATGGAAGTTCTCATTTTTAATGTAGGAAAAGTCTGTATATATAATTAAATTTGTCTTTGGGAGGATGACTTTGACTCTATGTCTCACAGGCTCGTGCAATATTCCTCACTCTGCTCTCAAGGATCCTGCAATTTAGGAGTTACCTGAGTCTCTCTAGGTATCCAGCTGAACTCAAAGAACCCATGCTGCTGGTGAAGATTATCCCAGGCAAACGTCTTCTCTGTGGCTTATTGGCAAATATCTCCTGTCCTCTGTGACATTTTTGCCATATGTTGTCTGCTTTCTGCAGCATTTAGCAGGCTTGATTCTACTGTAATAACATTCTGTTTTCCATTTATTTACTTAAATTAAATTGATTATAATTTATTCAGATTACATCCAGAATGTTATCCCTTGGCCTGTATCTTCACGTTCCCACCCCACCTCCCTCTTCACTCCCATTCCCTCCCCTACACCTCTGTCAGAAGGGGACATCGTCCCTACCATATTCCCACAGCCTATCATCTGGAGTGCCCACTTCCCCATCCTCTGTGTGCTCACTAGGCCTCCCCAGCAAGGGGGAAGTGGTCAATTTAGGGACACAGGAGTTCATGTCAGAGGAAGACTCTCTTTTCCCTACAATTTTGGAGAATGAGCTGCCCATTGGCTAGATCTGAACAGAGGGTCTAGGTTTACTGCATGCACTGTCCTTGGTTGGTGCAAGCAAGCAAGTTTGTGCAGGCACCCCTGGGTCCAGATCCACCAGTATTGATGGTCTCCTTTGAGGCTCCTGAACCCTCTGGGTCCTTCCATACCCCCCAGTGTACCATACCACTCTTAGAATTCTACTTGGAGTACAACACAGAGTCCCAGAATCTGACCCAATTCCCTGGTGGGTGGAGTCTCTCAGAGGACATCTGTGTTGGGCTATACTCCACTTATAAGTAAGTATATGCCTTGCATGCCTTTCTGGGTCTGAGTTACCACATTCAGGATGATCTATACTAGTTCCATCCATTTGCCAGAAAATTTCAAGGTTTCCTTGAGTAGTATTCCACAGTGTGAATGTGTCTGCATTGTAATTTCTTTTATTTTTGAAATAAGGTCTCATTAGATAGCCCTGAATGGCTGACCTGGTATTTGTTACATAGCCCAGGCTGAACTTGAACTCACAGAGATTTACACCACCACGCATGGCTGATTGTATATTTGTGTGTTTTTATAATTTATGTACATAAACAATAGACCTGTATTTAATAAGAAAGATGGAGGAAAGATTTGTAAGACAAATGGTGGAAATGTGGTTCACAATGTGTCACCTTTTCTAGGTCTTTATGAAATCTGGCTGGCTGGTTCAAATCAGCGGCTCTGTCTCAAAACTTCTCTCCAAGCTGACTGATTCAACTGGTTTTCCTCAACTTCTCACTTGGTTAGAAACTGCCTCTGTTGTATAAGAACTGAATTGCACAATCTCAACTGTACTCATCCCACCTCCACCAAACTGTACTGTACTCTGGAGCTCTACTATACTGTCTCTATGAACTCCCTTGTGCTCTTGTATTGTACTTTCCTCTTCTGGACTGTACTTAAGTAGATTTTCTTCCCAGTCTGTTCTGTTCTTGTGATAGGTGAGCATATTCTATCACTGACTCATTCTGTCAAATATATATTTAATTCATAACTTTCTATTGTAAACCAGGGATAGCCTGGGTTATCCCCGGGACAGGGCTGTCAGCTTCCATATGGTAACAAAGGAACCTTGTGATCAAAGGTTCTGTTTCTTTCAGGAAGGGCTAGAGCATCCAGAGTGAGGCCCATGCAAGGCTCCTAGTCTCATGAGGGAGGTGGAAATGAATTTTTCACTGGCTGTTAAAGTCTGCTCTATTAAATGAGATTGTCATAGGTCTGGTGAGACTTAGGCCTTGGTAGGCTGGAAAGCAGGTCTCATGAGACTGGGGCCTGGCAGGTGCTTTGCAGGTGGTCAGCACCAAGTTAGCGGCAGTTGGGTAGGTTTTAGTGGTGACTGAAGAAGCTATGGCAGCATAGCCAGTAGCCAAGGTTCTGGAATTCAGCGTTGAATTTTCAGGGAGGAGGAGAGACCTTCTTTTATAAAACAGATGATGCTGGCCCCTTTAGTTCATGGGAAACAGGAAATCATAAACTTTGAGCTGTGGAGAGGTTTTGAAAGTTAATGTGTTTGATTCACTGGGCATAAGGATGCCAGGCAGACTTAAATCCTATGGTAAGAATGGTGACACAATACTTATCTGTGGCTTGGGGAAGAAATTTAGAATTGGTTAAAGGTCATTGGTTGAAAACAAAGACACTAAGATAGCTTATTAGTGTAGGGTAGGTGTTTCCGGGATATCCCAGGAAAGGGTTGGCTTTGTAATCTCCTTGAGTGCTATGAGATGCTTCTTAAAAGATCTGGTCCCAGGCTGAGAGGGAGCCCGGCTGAGAAAGGCAGTCTGTCATTTTATACCTGGAAATGCCCCAACTTCAATCTTAATAGCAAGGTCCCACAACTTCGGTCCTCAATTAGATGTCATTTTCTGACAAAACTGCTTCCATCTACACATCAACCTTACCTTCATGTTAGGGATTACAGTTCTATACTAGAAGTGGGTCTGTATTTTAGACAGATCATACTATAATCCATGGTTTATCTGCATTATGTCACGGTCATGTAGATGTAGAATGTGTATGTAATGCCTTGACAGAGCAGCTATATTGCTGGATTAAAATTCCTGTATAGAAGCCAGGGTAGAGAGCTGAAACTAGCCATTATGTAGAGTCTGAGTTGGAAGTCTACATCAGGTCCTTACCTTCTGAGATTAGGGAACCCTGTAGAAAAAGGGGAGTAAAGATAATAGGAGTTATAGGGGATATAGGAGATCAGGAGATTATGTCCTACTGACTGAATCATCTAAACAGGGCTCACATGGGCATACAGATTAGAAAGCACTAAACACGGACCTCCTGCAAGGACCTCCACCAGGTCCTCTGCATAAATACTTATGACTGATACTTTTGTAGGACACTTAACAGTGGAGCAGGTGTGTCTCTGCTTTTGTTGAATCTTCTTCTCCTACTGGACTGCTTTGTCCAGACTTGATATGAGTGCTTTGTCTTTGTCTTTTTCTATGTTATTTTGTTGTACCTGGCTAATGTCTCTCAGAGTCCTGTTCTTTTCTGGAAGAAAATGGAAGGGGAGTGGGTCTGGGGGAGAGGGTAAGAGGGAGAGAGTGCTGGGAGGAGTGGAAGGAGTAGAAACTATGGTCAAGATATATTATATGAGTTAATAATATATTTTCACCAATCATAATGCAATTGTTTCCTTGACATACTTGCATATAAAATTTAACAAACAATTTATTATTAATATATTAGGTTTGACACAGCCATTCAAAATTCTGTGTAATGTTTTAAATGAAAAACCCAAATCTATGCTGGTATAATGATTTCAAAGAATTATAATTTGCTTTTGTTGTAATTTTTATATACTTTATTTAGTTGTTTAATTTTCTCATGTCAAAGGTTCTTTTCTTATTTTATGATTTTTACCCCTTTTACCTTTATATGGATATTAATATAAATGAAACTTCTCTAATAAATTCCATTTTATATTTGAATTATTTTAGAAAGTCAGAGATTTGCATTTAAACCTAGATAAAAATTTAAATGCCTATATTATGTTAGAATAATTAAGAGGAAATTTAGAAATGAAAACATTAAGTGTATCTATGACAGTAATTAGTTTTACTCTCAGTTCCCTTTTCAATAACTCATTATTTCAGTTAGAACTTTAAGCTGAGATGACACTGATTAACAATTTCAACAGATCTTTCAGTTTTTTAAATTATCCATTACTGTACTGATATATTTTATGTAACTTTTACATTTTAAAATCCCTTACTTAACAAATGAAAATATAAATTACTTTTTTTAGTTTTCATGATAGTAACAAGTTTCTACTGAGTAAATCAAACTAATTTAAAGAGAAATGCTACATAGTTCATATAACAGCTATTCATTTTTGAATTCAGTTTTTATACCAAGATGTAATGATTAAAGCAGCCTTCAAATACACTAATATGTTTTCATTTTTGTCACTTTGTAAGGGTGTCATTAGTTCAAATTTCATACTACAAAATTCTCCAAAAGTTTTCACATAACAAAAAAGTTGTCATATCCATACTTAGATTTACTTATATTCTAAGAGAAAATATAATAAGATCATTTTAGGAATAATTTATAAATAATGGGTGGAATTCTATAACGATGTATTTAATTCTCGCATCAGTGACGTATATTATGAAAACATATAGATGCTTTAGTGTCAACACCACACTTCACAGTCTATCTTATCCATGTGCAGTCTCTGTATGGTTGATATTGGCTAATTATATCTATCCATTTAGAGGTCAAATTAATTGAGCATGGCATAGGACAACAAGCATAGAAAGGCAGTTTGCATAGTTTATCACAGCATATCTGTTAATATAGATTCTCTGTCACCTCATAGCCATTGTCTTAGACATATGCAAATAAAGCTCAGTGGTACAGTACACTGGTTCATATGTTGTCCTTTAAAAGCTTGTAAGGAAATATCATTTTCTTTGGAATATGAAGTGTTTGAATAATCTTGCCTCCTTGAGTTAACCTTTCATATTGTAACTGTTTTTTGAGTTGTTAGCATTTTGGTTTATTAATGTTGACATATATTGTCCTGTTTTTCATTTTACTAGGCTATAGATCAAAACCTGACCCACTATTAAATGTATGCAAGTTATTTTAATTAAGCCAAAAAACTAATTATCATGGTGTGTAGCAGAACTCTGAAGTAGTGTATACAAAATACAGCATTGGTAAATTGATTTTTTTCATTTAATTTGTTAAAGATAACTTCACTTATTGCTTCTAGGTTGTTTTGTTTTGAAGTAGCTTTAGTTTATTGTGCAAGTAAGCAATGGGAGGGGAAAAATAAAAGTATAGGAAGTACATGTAATACAAAATATAGATTATTTCCTGTTATTATTTTCTGTCTCATCCAAGTTATTTATTTTGTTCTGCAGAATCAGAGTCCATGTTCCTCAGAATCACTGCTGTCAACTGACTGTTTGCATTTTTCTGGATTCAACAACTAATCACATTCTTCAGAATTTACCACCCAAATCAAGAGGCATAACTAATTTCCCAGGTAAGGATAGACACTCTTTGTTTAGGAGTAAGCGATGCTACCATGCAATACAATCCGTTCTGCTGTCCAAGGCACATGCTGCTTAATTTCTCTTCAGCATGGGATTACACTGCACAGTTCTCTCCTTAGCTTCTGTCTTTCTGTAGAGCCTTGTCAGAAAAAGACATGGATCAAGAACATTCAGCTTGCTCTTTGGAGAGTTTCTCATCTTCCTTGACAGTGTATTTAAGAAGCATTTTTTTGTTTTGTTTTGTTTTTTGTTTTTGGAGACAAGGTTTCTCTGTGTAGCCTTGGCCATCCTGAACTCACTTTGTAGACCAGGCTGGCCTCGAACTCACGGTGATCCGCCTGCCTCTGCCTCCCGAGTGCTGGGATTAAAGTTGTGCGCCACCACGCCCAACAAGAAGCATATTTTTAGGTTAAAGATTTTGTCAATAAATTTGCCAGTATTTCTGTCATTAAATTCCTTGACTACCAATTAGTATTATTAATTAGAATCTATTCTAATGGAGGTTTCCTCTAAGCTCTTGAAGATTTTCACCCCAACAAGTGAACTGTATGGTTTTTTTTTTTTTTTTTTTTTTTTTTTTTTTTTTTTTTTTTTATTACTTCCACATAACAAGCAAGCTCTTTAAGCTACTGAACAGTTTCTGACAGCTTCAGGAACAAAGCAGGGCAACGCTTTCCACATCTCTGTCCTTAGCTTCATCCTCCTCTAGGTCTGTTGCTAAAACAAATCAGAAGGATTCAAGCAGAAGTGAAATAAACTTTCCTTCTTAAACAAACAAACAAACAAATTAAACCTGCAGTACCTGTGGCTGTTATCAATATAAAAACAAAGAAACTCTTGCCTAATATGCTTCCTGCCCATTGGGCAGCTGAACAATAAAAGGGCTTGTTTTATATATCATACAAGTTTTTAAAACCTTTTTAATTGTTAATTTTTTCTAAGTGAGTTTTCTTCCAGTATAAATTTTAAATGTTAATTGACTTTTTATTTAATTGTTTCCAGACATATTATCTTGCCAATAGACAGACTGGAAATGACTAGAAAGGATTTTAATCTATTTCAGGACATGCCTTCCTGTCTAGGCTCTGTGTACAGATTCCCTGCCATCACTGGAAGAGACTTCTTCCACACTTCTCCTGCCTGTGTCTTCTGAATCTACCACAGACAGCATCTGTTCGTTCTGTGACTTTAGGCAGTAAGTGTAACAAAGACAAAGTTATAGAAAGGTGAATTTTAAGTAAGGTTAAAATCTTTCTGTGTTTTCTTTTTTATTATGTAGGGATCAAAAATCAGTTGAATCATTAAAGTCTGGAAAAATGAAAATTTTCTTTTCTTTAATACTTATTTTCAAAATGTATAACCCATTTTTATGCTTGTAGCTGGATATCACGTTATTTTTAAAAAATATTATTAATTTTCTTTTTCACAGATAAATTTATATTATTACATATAAATAGAATAAACTACATATAGCAAGAAGAATCATGAAACAGTCAACAATTATAAAAATTTTACATTCATAATGCTTTGGCTATTTGAAGAAAACCTCTTTCCTATCTTGGTGAGTCTAAAATTATGAACATAAATCGATCTCTATCGTATCTTATCTCTATCAGATTAAAACATCTATCTAGACCTAAAAGCATTTTAACCCACGAACAACTAAGCTTAATTGTAAAACTAAACTATCTGGTCTTCAACCCCATCAGAGACTTGAGAAGGAATAAAAATTAATTACCTGAGTAATTGTTGAATCATAGTAATATTTATTTCCCATTTCCTTTCAAATTAAGAAACTGTCATAGTATCATCATCATCATCATTATCATTTGATACTAATGAGTAAAGTGCACTGGAAGAAGTATAAGAGGAAGTTGTTAATTTGTAGGCCTTAGATCCCTAATTTGTGGAAGGGGTCAGATAACAATAGTTTCTTCTACCTTGATAGGTAGGTACTAGTAAATGTGAAGCCTTTAGAACAATTGGTTAAACATCTCTGTATATGTTAAGCCCATGGTCCAATAACATGCCATTTTGTTCTTACAACAACCCTGGAGAGTGTGTGTCTAGATCTTTTTAAGTGGTTGAGGAAAAGTGGAGGTGCCTGCCTGTGAGGTGAGGAAGCTTTAGAATTGGAGCACAGATCACAGATTCTTATGTTTAAAAAATATTGATGACTTCTGTGTGCTAGGATCCACCCTAAGCTGCTGACATCAGTGTACCAATTCATGGAATTCTCAGTACACACTAATGCAGGTACTATTCATCTTATTTCACATGTGAAAGAAATAAGGTCAGAAACAAAGTTATTATTCCAAATCTATAAAAATTAATTACTAAATTCTAGAATTGGAATTTCAACTACAAAAATATCTTTTAGTGTTTTCCCCATCAAAACTGCCACACACACTGTTCATAATTTACTTTCCAATATAAAATCTGTTAAACATTCATATGAAAAAGAAGCTTACATAGATATTAACTGCCAGTAATTTATTTTATCATATTTAATAGTTCTTTCATGTTTCCTACATTTAAGGAAGTTCAACACTGTTTCAGTCTCGAAGAAAGTTTTCTTGCCCTTTATACAACTGCATTTGTGTCAGTATTTTTGTTACCACGTACCTCTTTCCTGATTGAAATGTCTGTGGGTAAAAGCATAAGCTAGGTTTTTTGTTTGTTTGTTTGTTTTGTTTTGTCTTTTTCTTTTGTCTTTTTTACTCTGTAGACAGAGGGACATTGACATTTCAGTGTCCCCTAACAATGCTACCTATCAAATCTGAGTTTTCAGAGTGATTTATTTTTCAAGGCTACTTGTGGATGCAGTCAAATGACACTGATAGTTTAACATTTAATTCTGTCATTACAAAACAAAAACAAGTATAAAGTATAAAAAAACTGACTTTCAGGCTTCTGCCACACAATCTGTTATTGTTCTTGTACTTTACAGTGAGAAAGGAAGAAAGAAAAGCTTGCACAGGATATTCATGGCTATAGTCTCCATGATGACTGAGTCCTTCAAAGCATAAGTAACTACAATGTTACTTTTTAATTGAAATTTTAGTTGTGTTATGATTGTAGTTTTATTTCTGGTATCAGTACTATCTCTAACTCAGAATCTACTACTAGCTTTTCTCCAGCAGTTTGGTTATAGGCACATGCAATTCGAATTAACTAATATTTCTCAGAATCAACATGAAATAAAATATTAAATTTTAATTAGAATAACAAATATGAAATGACTTACTTATTGTTTATCAGATCATATTACAACACAAATTGATGGTAATAGTCTGGTATGTACACACATTTACTAGGAGAAATCATTTCAGAGCAGACTTTCATTGTTTTCACTGAGCCATAGACACAAGAGCTTAGATGTAGATGTGTCCATTGGACCTTGGCTTTCCACCATCTGTTAATTGCTTCACTGTGTTCAGTGGTGATTTTCTGTGATTGTCCCCATCTGCTGAAAAGACAAGACTTATTTTTTTTCATGTAAACTAGTAGGTACATTTACTGTGGGTATAAAGATAATATTCACAACATAGTAAGTAAATATGCTGGTATAGCATAGTTGCAGTAACAAAATTCTTTTCTGCAGTCCCTGACCTCTCTAACTTCAAGGCAGTACCAGGCATGATTTCCCTCCCATTTAGGGTGCGTTAGGATCAATTAGACAGCTGTTGGTTACCAATGAAGTGCCACTTACTGCTCTCTTACAGATATTTTATCATGAAATGATGATATCAATAGGCATGATTACACGAAAAAGAGACAAGTCCATGGGACCAAATCTCAAGTAAAGAATTTGACAACTAAAGAATGCTGGAACAAGAAGCCATTGGCCCTCCCTAGGATGAGCCCCTTCTTTATTTGCTTAATGCAAAGTTATCAGCCTTCAAGCCGTATACAAACACAGAATGAAAACAGCCTCAGCAAGTTGCATTTGTGCATGCACACATGCATGTACACATGTGTGTGGCATGTGTACACATATATAAGCACATATATATTAATAGAAGTATAAAAAAAAAAAAAAAGAGGGCATCAATTTGAGAAAAGGGAGTGAAAGGTGTTGAAGGATGGGCTACCTGGGAAGATCTGGAGGAAGGAAGGGAATGGAAAAGCAATGCAATTCTATTTTAATTAAAAACGTTTAAAAATAAAAAAATATATATATTAAAAAGTTATCATTCATACCTAGCATAAATTTTGACTACAGTATTGAAGATGTCTATCTTTCAATTTACTACACTTTAATGCTTATTTGTTGACCTATTAACACCTTCTAATACATTTTTTTTCAAAGTTATATTCGGATACTACTACTTGTTTCTATAAAGGCTCACTTATTTTCATTAATGTGTCTGTCTGTGCGTTTCGGTGTATGCCATGTAAGTACCAGTGCGTGTAGAGGACAGAAAAAAAACAATCTGCCCTCCTGGAACTAGTGTTACAAAAGGCTGTAAGATGCCAGGTGTCCTGGCAATAAAAATCAGGCCCTCTAGAAGAGCAACAGCATTCCCAACGACTAAACCTTCTCTCCAGCTTATTCAACGCCTTTCTCTCCTATTATATTTTTATTACTTAAAATAAGTTTTAAATGTAAATATATTTTGATGATTTTCTTCCCCGCCTACAACTCCTATGAGATCCTCTCCATTTTCATATCCATCCAATCCAATCTTAAGTTCTGTCTTAGAAACAAAACAAATACCAATACAACAACAAAAAATCCAAATCAAGAATGCTATTTTTTTAAGGTGTCTCATTTTAATAATAGAAATAGATATGAGAATGTTTCATTTTTATGACACATTTCTCCACCAATCTTCATTTAATAAACCATAAGGATTCTGCCACAGTATCTTGTCATTGTTAGTTATTGAATACCCCCATGCTATTCTTTACATGCTGATCACGCGAATGGTCACAGGTTGTCCCTACTACTAAGAGGTGGAATCATAGCAAAGGGACTTTTGCTTCTTCCCTTCCCACATTTCTCACTTTGAAATAAAGACAAATTTTCCATGCCTTTTTTTCCTTATAAAAAACTTCTTTTTAGATCTGGGTAGTGGTTTGAAGTTTACGGCCTGTATTGTCCTTGGCTGATGCCCTAGTTTGAGAGGGACCCCTGGGCCCAAATCTGCCTATCATAATGTTCTTGTAAGTTTCTAGGACCCTCTGGATCCTTCTACTTTGCCATTCTCTCATGCTTCTCTCATCTAGAGTCCCAATAGGATGTCCTCCCCTCTGGTGCCTCATATTTGACAACGTCCCCTGGATGGGGAGACCTGGTGACACTCAGAGGAAGGATAGCAGGCTACCAAGAAGAGACTTGATACCCTATGAGCATATACAGGGGGAGGTAATACCCCTCAGTCACAGTCATAGGGGAGGGGAGTAAGAGGAAAATGGGAGGGAGGGAAGAATGGGAGGATGCAAGGGATGGGATAACCATTGAGATGTAATATGAATAAATTAATAAAAAAAGAAATTAAAAAAACTTCTTTTTAACTGTTGTTTTTTCTAGATAAGTCATTAACGTAAAGAGGGGAATTTGGGAAAAGGGTATGCCTCTCTATATTGATTTTTTTTTCACTGTTGAAGTTCACTCTCTGAGGTGCTCACCAAGTCTCTGGCTAATGGATCAAGGAAGCAGCATGGTTTTATAGTTACATAAACTATAGAACAAACTGTTCTGCTTGTTATGGCACGTTCTAAAATTCAAAAGACAAAATCAGTACTATGGCTAGAAGGAGAGGAAAATGAGCTCTTACCAGAATATTGGTGGGAAATTAAACGAGTGCAGTTACTTGGAAGCAAAACTGAAAGTATGATGAGAGCAACCTTCACCAGTACAATCCATTACTGACTATATTCCAACGAAATGAGATAATCACCAAACAAACACAATATACCCCTTTGTTTATTATATAATTGTTGACAATTACTGATTTTATAGAATCAATCATGGAATCTACTGACAGAAAGCACACTTAGAGAAAACAGGCCATGATCATCTAATGACTTAAAGAACATATTATGCAGACATCTTATCTTACTTGAATTCACTTACCCACAGTTACATCTTGTAATATGAACAAGGAATGCATACAGTTTTTAACCTCGAAGCAAAATGCTCAGCCTCAATCTATGCTTAATGGGTGAAGTGAATGGAAAGACTTAATGCTAGAGAGAAAAGTGTTCTCTCAATTTTAGGAGGAATGAATAATTGTAATAATAACAATTAAAGGAATGTTGTTTTTATTAAACCAAAATTAAAATGGTGAGTCTGAGCAAAGAAAAGAATTTGACCATGTCCCCTGGATGGGGAAACCTGGTGGCATTCAGAGGAAAAATAGCAGGCTACCAAGAAGAGACTTGATACCCTATGAGCATATACAGGGGGAGGAGGTCCCCCTCAGTCACAGTCATAGGGGAGGGGAGTAAGGGGAAAATGGGAGGGAGGGAATAATGGGAGGATACAAGGGACGGGATAACCATTGAGATGTAATAAGAATAAATTAATAAAATAAAATTTTAAAAAGAAACATTTTAAACCAAAAGGATTTTAACAGCAATGAAACAAATATTTTATTGTATTTCTGTATTCACTGTAGAGATGCTTTTGTATAATGATTATCAGTGAGATGCTAAAATATCTCTATTCACAATTTCTTAATTCACAAATTGTTTCTTAAACCCTTACAATTCTCTATCTTCTGATTTTTTATTTATATTACAGAACGAGAATATATGAGGAATTTTTCAAAGAGATAATGGAAGATTGTTTTCATAATATCACTAGAAATACTGTATGCAGCACAAAGAATCAATGCTCTCGGTCAACATTTATAAGAGTACAATAAGAAAACTGTACCGAGTTTTGATCAGACATTCACAATAGGACATAAGAAAACTAGGCAAGCTAGGCTCCTTCCCAATTTTCCCCTGCCTTCATTTTAGGCTTTGTAGCCAGGACTGTCCTGGAACTCACGCTGTAGACCAGGGTGGCCTCAAACTCAGGGATCTGCCTGCCTCTGCCTCCTGAGTGCTGAGATTAAAAAAGTGGGCCACTATATCCGGCTTGGAATTCTAAATATTATCTCAGAAATTCATTACTGGAGTAAAGCTCTGATAGTCAAGAAAAAGTGCATGCATGGAAGGTGACTATTAGTATGAAATGATGGAAACATTTGACCTACCATAACAAAAGGCAAAACCGCGAGAACCATTTAGACCAGTAATTCTCAACCTTCCTCATGCTCTGACCCTTTAACAACGTTCTTCTTGTGGTGGTGACTTCCAATATAAAACCACTTTGTTGCTACTTTATAACAAAGATTTTGCTACAGTTATAAATAATAATGTAAAAATCTGATATATAATCCCTAAAGGGGTCACTATCCACCGGTTGGGAGCCACTGGTTTAAACAGTAAAATTTTTATTTTTCATTGCTCATTGTGATCAAGATGCCAACAGATCAGTGTCTCACAATGACATCTTTGGCTCAGAAATAAGCTCATGACATTCCTGTGTCCTCTTTATAGCAGAAGGACTGAATACTTTCAACTGGGGTAGATTTAGTAAGGTGGTAATACCAATCACCAGGCCATCCTCTAATGACCCAACTACCTTTCAAATGTTGCTATACCCAAGTAAGATTTATTTGGGTGTTAGAGTTCCAGCAATGTGGAGCACAAGAAGAAGTGCCCGGATGCTTCTGTCATTTTCTCAGAGTTCTACATGAAGTTCTTAGAGAGGTAGAAGATCATGCCTGCTAAAGAAAAGGAGAAATTTGAAGACATGGCAAAGTCTGACAAGGCTCATTATGAAAGAGAAGTGAAAGCCTTCATGCCCCATAAAGGGGACCCAAAAAGGAGTTCAAGCACCCTAATGCACCCAAGAGGCCTCTTTTAGCCTTCTTCTTGTTCTGTTCCAAGTATAGCCTCAAAATCAAGGGAGAACACTTTGCCTATACATTAGTGAATTTGAAAAGAAACTAGGAAAGATGTGGAACAACACTGCTTTGGATGACAATCAACCCTGTGAGAAGAATGCTGCCAACTAGAGGAGAAAAGGATATTGATGCCTATAGAGATAAAGGAAAGCCTGGTGCAGTGAAAAAGAGAGTGGTCAAGGTTGATTAGGAGGATGAAGAGGGTGAGGAAGAAAAGGAAGATGAAGATGAAGAAGATGATGAATAAGTTGGTTCTAGCACATTTTTTCCTTGTCTATAAAGCATTTAACCTCTGTATACAACGCACATATTTTAGTGAGAAAAAAAAAAAACCCATAGATGTAAGACTATGTAAAATTGGTTTTTAAACTGTTCAGTGTCTTTTCTGTTTAATTAAAACACTACCAAATGAGTCTTTAGCTAGCCCTGTCCTGGTGCTGTTTTCCATGGCCACTAACCTTGCCTGGTCAACTGTTTGGGCATTGTAAATTAGCATGGGAATTTAAGGCAGGTTCCTATCAGTTCATTCACAAATTAGTTCTGTAACGGCACGATAGGTTTTTGGTTTTTTGTGTTGTTGTTTTTTTTTTTTTTTTTTTTTTCAGTTTTGATTTCAGTTTTTCTTTTCTTTTTTTTCTTTTTCATCTTCAGTTGTCTGTGATGCAGCTGATATGAAAATAATTTTTCTGTTAACTGTTTTGTTGACATTCTGAATGCTTCTAAGTAAATAGAACACTTTTGTTAAGAAGTCATATACCAAGAACATAATGAACATTCAGTCAGTGATTTTAGGAAGAGGATATTTAACAATTATTTACATCATATGTGGGCTAGAAGCAGTCGTTTAGAAACTCATTCAGGATCCAGTGTTGATTTTCTTACTTTGTAAAGACCTTTAAGCAATGAGACAGAGTTTCTGAAGCAGTAATACCTAGTGATATTGGATGGCGTCTGGAGGATCCTGACAGCTGTTCCTCTGATGAAGGATTATATTGTCAAGTCACTTTAGAAGAGCTTGGGAGCTTCCTGAGAGACTCCAAGCTGATGCTAATGAGCAGTGTGACCCTCTAAAGGGGTTTGTGTGAGCAGGCTTCCCTAACCATATTTAACTTCCCTCAAATTTATACACACATTTTAACATCCACAAAAGCTAGTGCTTTACAGAAGGAAGTTTTGAAAATAGCCTTGTAGTACGTATGCCACCTTCTCCATGTGTATCCCCTCCATGTGACACCACTGGGATTTATTTTATTTTATTTTATTTTATTTTATTTTATTTTATTTTGTTTTATGGGACTATTTGTTAAAATGATTACTACAAAATAAGTCCTTAATATTGCTATCATAGGATCATTTGGAAGTCTTCATAGTCTGTCTTTTTTATTCTATTTATTATAATTTTTTTATATAATGACTTTACAGCCTTATCCCAGCCCTCCTCCCTCCTCTCGTTCCAAGCCCACCCTGACACCGCCCCCTCCTATTTTCTTTTCTGCTTCTTTTCAGTGAAGGGGGGTGCTAAAGGGGTATCATTCCACTCTGGCACCTCAAGTTGCAGCAGGACTAAGCACATCTTCTTCACTGAGGCCAGACAAAGCAGACTAATTAGGGGAAAATGATTAAGAAGCCAGAGACACAGTCAGAGATAGCCCCTAGTCCCCTTGTTAGGCGACCCACATGTTGACAAAACAGCACCACTGGAATCTTAATTCCACAACAGCAACTATCATTCTTAAATTAATTTTGTGTATTCTCAGTGTTCTTGAGAATTAGATAAATATTGAAAACCAAACTGAATACATTTAAGCTTTCTTCTTTATATAAATAAACTATATCTTCTTGAGATTAAAATGTTATATTTTGGAACATTAAAATATGGAAAAATTATCTCAGTTGAATTTTTATAGATTATATGCAAATATGTGCTATCAATAGGTATATGTTTAAAATATATTGTGTATATTTATATTTAAAATATGAGAATTTCCTGTGCATTTCTCACTTTGATATATGCTACATTTAATGTTTATTAGCTATCATTTCTTGATTCACCAAAGAGCAACCAATGAGATCCAAAAATATAGAAGCACATGGTGAATTACACTGAAAGTACTCATTTTTTTTGTTGTTATCTTTAAATAGGGATGTGCCAAATGATATATTTGCTATGTGTCATCTAGTTTAAGATGACTCCTTTAATGTGGTCACAAAGGATGCTTACTAGACTTGGAACACAGTGGCACTGTAGTGGTTAGATGGGTTTAGATATGCAACGTTTGCAGAGCAGGTGGTAGAAAATTAGAAGAATGCTAAGTGGTCCATGCTCTGTAAATGAACCCTGATAGATGCCTATGAATATGTGAACAATAAAGTCATCTGCAGCTTAATTTCCTCATCAAGCACCTTCAGATTATTAAAATTATATTAATTTAGAAGACAGGTCTATTACAGGTCAGATATGATTGGAAATTCTACTACCCACCAGCCATAGACAAATACATGTAAGTGCAGAGCATAAACTGACTTAGTACTTATGTCTTTTATGTTAAATTATATCTAAAGATACTTCTATCCAATATTGTAAATTTTAAGTATTATATGAAATATTACAATTGCTTTTCATATTGTATTGAAAAACTGTGGTTGCTATGAAGAACATGAGGTTCCATAAATAGCATTGAAAAGTTCAATTTAAGAAAGTGCTTGAATGTAGCTTGCTTATCTCAATTTTTCAAATGAGTTGAGTAAGCTTAAAAAAAAAACCTTTTTAAGAATGTGGTATTTAATAATAGTGTCAAATGATAAAAACATTGTGCTTTTATCCTTGTCATTTATCATGCTCTATAAGGCAGAAAAGTTCTGGTTTGTTAAACGTTAATTAAAATCACAAATTTACTTCTTGCTAGTATTGATGACGCTTTCATTGGTGAATTATTCATGATAACTAATAATAGTTTAGTTGCTTGGCTTCTCTCTGTTTATAATGCATGTAGTAGTTCATTTAGAATTTTGATCTTTTGTACATTAAAATCCCCATTTACCTTTCAGCCTTTATAGTACTGAACAATCCTTCTCATTTGAGAGGTCTATTGGAAAGCTTTATTCATAATCACAGTAGAATGATCAGAGCTTAGGGCTATACATTTATGAATTTAAAATAATCTATGATATCCCTAGCAGCTAGCCTACTGACTATTAAATATGCCCTCATCGCTTATAAATAATGGAATTGCAAATTTGATCTTAAGGTACCAGAATTTATGCAAGAGCTAAAAAGAAAGTAAAAGGCACAATTTGAAAAATATATTAACTTACTAATTATCATTAGAACCCTATTAAAAGACACAGATAAGACCACTGGAACTCTTTGTCCAGTAGACTGAAGGAGATTTAGGAATGAGTCAGGAAAAATATGGAGAGGAGTTTTGAGGCAGAACATGAGTCCTTTAAGTAGATATTTCAAGGTGGACAAGTGATTCAACTCAACAGGGTTCATTATAGACCTCAGATTACTAATGTTGGAAATAGTGAATAGATTATATTGAATAACATTGCAGTGACTTTTTAAGCCCTGTTTTTTCATGTGAGAAGATTTCTATTGCCACTTTTTTTTTAATTTAGGAGGGTTCTGAAGCAAATGGTAACATAATTTGTTGGCTTTCCAGCTTGACTATCTTAGAAAAAAATTTTAAATCTTGAGAGAGATGTTGTCATATGCCAAGCCAAGCAAAGTAAAAGATAATGAGAATTTACTACGTGTTTATGCATTATGCTTTGATGAGTATGTATAAAATTATTGGCATCTTTATGTCTGCCTCAAGGACTAGAATAGTCATCTTTGTCAGTGAGTAGAATTTAAAATAATATCAAATACCCATCTCCTCAAGGATAGGACCATTGCTTATTCATTCCTGCAGCCTATTCTTAGGCATTTAGAAAGCTCTCATTGTGGATTATCTTGTACTATTCTACTTACTTCTGGGAAATAATTTTTCACTAGTCTAGAAGTGGTTCTCTTTTTCTTGTGAATGTTATGATCTAGATCTTACTTTGGTTCTCTAGAACACATAGTCATCTTTGGCTTCCAACTGTGATAACCTTTACTTTCAAACAAGCCTTTGATTTGTTCACTGAAATAGAAATAACAATTGAAGGCAAATCCTCTTATCTTATATCGTGTTTTCATATTTTCCTTTTATCATTTTCTCCCCAAGCTCCCAAAGCATTTTAGGATTGCATTCTTATCCTGTCTCTCAATTGTTTGCAATATGTGTCACCTTTGAGTTGAATTATACTGAAAAATCTAGAATTCAACAAGGACCACCATAGACTTTACCTCACTGTATGGATTCCTATTTTTCATGACATCTCTGAGATCACACTTTCTGTTTACTGAGAACTATAACAAGGTGACCTGGTTCTTAACATAGTTGACATAAACTATACCTTTGACTTAATAACATACTATTTCCCCCTGTTTTTAACATTTTTTATATTCTGCCAAACTCTCTGCAGTAAGCTAAGCTAGATGCAATATATTTTCCAACTAGTGTATTGTAGTCATGTGTCTGTTAGGGCTCTCCAGAGCAATCGAACCAATAGGGGAAAATAATATACTCAGAGATAGTAAAAGATAGCAGAGAAAGGAAAGGGAGAAAAGAAGGGACAAGAGGAAGATGATAAGAAAGGAGAGGAGAGGAGAGGATTGGTAGGAGAAAAGGGAAGAAGAGTGTATGACAGGGTAGAACATAGTTTATTATGGGAATTAGATTATGTAAGTGTAGAGGCTTGGAAGTTACACAAGATTCATCCTCTAATATGAGAAATCGAGAAAGCCAATCATGGGCATAAATTAAAGTCAAACATCCTATCGTAAAATAATATCCCAAGACCCAACACTTGAGAAACATATGGGTAGAAGACATAAAATTTCAAAGCCTGAAAATCTAAAGTTCTGAAGCTTAAGGACAAGACAACAGTGTCCTAACTGAGGAAAGGAAGTTCTTTTACCAGTCCTGCATTTTTTGTTCTGTGTATGTTATTGAGATATTGGATATGTTTTCCTATATTGGATACAGGTAAAATTCCTATTGCCTTTTCTGGCTAAGTTAATTTTTTTCAGAAAATAATCATATACATACGAAGGATAACATTTTCCCATCTATCTTTTACCCACACACATCATATCTAAATTATCCACTATCTTATGTATACTCTGATTTTGACAGATTATATTCAGTGAAACGTAGGTTGAAAACAAGGTGGAGACTTAGTCACAGAGTTTACAAAGTTAGAAAAGGATAAATAAAAGAAATAACATTTTTCTCCTAATCAGAATCACTAAAATGTTTTAGTGATCACTAAAATATCAATTAAGTAATGAACATGACTCAGTTAGCAATTCCTTCAACAGCTACATTTGTTCAAAATTGTACTTGAATCTTCATAGTTCCTTGAATATTCTGAAAACACTACCAGACACACAAGGCTTATTAACATACAAGAAAATAAAAATATAAATTATTCATCAACCACAAACTGATGATAAGGACCTATTGTAGAGGAATTTGATTTTAAAACATGGCTGCTCTATCAGAGATCATATCCAAAGATCTACTAGTTCTATGTGATCTGGTTGGAATACAGGCACACCCTTAGTACACATCTATAATCCCTAAAAATGAAGATAAGGTTAGTTTTTAGGAGGAAGCCACCATTCTGAATGTGATGTCTAAATTATGAGAAGACAAAATGACAAATCAGATAAAGATTGACAGGATGAGTCAAAGATAGGATACACCCAACTCTCATGAGAACACCACAGGAAAGAGAGGCTACTTCAGGGCAGTACATGGAGAATAAGGGCTTTGTGTGTATGGCAATTTTATCAAGATAATTTTACAGGAAGGTTGCAGAGAGAACAAGTTAGACACAAGTGAAGACAGAATGAGCCAGAAAATGAGAAGAAGCCAGAAGATTAGAACACATTGCCAGAGTTAATATGAGGCTAAGCAGAACAATTCAGTTAGAAACTGAGAGCAGCTGGATTGAATTAATCAACTTGGAGAGAAATTTAGGCTGAGTTGGACCAACAAGCAAGAGTTCAGAAAGAGATAAAAAAGGCTTGGGAACAACTCTCATCTCTTCCATTTTGTTTGAGGATATTAAAACATTTACATCGAGTGCCCAAAATAGTCAGAAGGAAAACCCAATGTGATAGGAGAAGGAGGAAGACTACTAATGTGGCAGAAAGAAAAAATTTCAAAGACAGGAGCCTCAGAGGAGAAAATTTCCTGGAATCATCCACAGAGAAAGCAGCATTTCTTCAAGTTCAGCTGGCCCCAATAGCCTCGGGAGATTCCAGAGCTGTAGGAGCTTAGGAGACACTGAATCACAGTTAGTCACCCCAAAAGATAATTGTAATGATATGGACAGATTTTTCCTGCATTAAAAATGGGAAACTCCATTTCAGATTCCTAAGCAAGTCCTCAATAGTTCCTGCCTCACAAATGTGTGTGTCACATTTCCTGGGCCAGAAGGCGGAAGATGATGCTTGAAAGATTTAGAGAGCTATGGGTGACTGTTCAGACAGCAAATGGTCTCTGTCATTTTTACTATTATTAGTTATTATTAAATTAGGACGCTGCTAATATGCACTTCCTGTTTACTCAGGTAAATCATTTTACTTCTTTTCAAGTTTCTGATAGGGTTGAAGACCAAATAGGTGAGTGTCATACTTAAGCCTAGTTGTTTTTAGGTCTGGATAGATGTTTAAGTTGATTGGGATGAGATAGAGTTTGAGTTAGATTCGGAAATTTAGACTCACTGGCAATTCAAGATTGCCAAATACAAACAGTCAAAACACTATGAATGTAACATAAATATAATCCCTAAATGTTTGTGTTTCTTTTGCTGTGTGTAGTTTATTTTATATAGGTGTAATAATACAAATGTATATGTAAAAAATAAAGTAAAAAGGATGTGTTAAAAAGGCAGAGATTAACAAACAAACACACACAAAAAAATACACTGACAGACTACTCAGGTAGGGGATGGATAAGTATGAATGCACCTGTGTCAGTTTCCTGATAGCACTCATCCCCAGCACCACGTGGTCACACACTTTAACTATCATGGGCAGACAGAACTGAGTCCATAAGTTTCTCATTTGACCTTTGGTGTCATTTAGAAAGAATGAGCAAATGGCTACTAACTCCCTATACGGTTTGCTTCCAATTGCTGTGCATTGGAGAAAAATATTTTTATTCACAGAATTTAAATTACCTTTAAATAAAAGGATATCTTTGTTTATAACAGAAAAAAGGATTTTATGGAATAGACACATTGAAAAAAACCATCAGAGTACTTATTGTAACTGTAGCCACCATAATAAGCTCCTTCTAAATTTCAATTGCAATTGTTAAATATAGTCAACACTTCCAGAAAACACTCAATTACAGAATCAGTATTTTCAGAAATCAATGTAGAAGCCCATTGAAATCCTGAATATGTATCAGTGGTATGATGTACAAATTTTAGTTTGTATATCCATCTGCCAATTTTTTTCTTGTAGTCAACATAAATTTTTAGTTGTTTATTCTGTTTAAGTTCTAAGGAAGTCTATTCTAAAATATTGTTTTCATGTTGCATGAGTTCAGTAGAGAAATGAGTAGAAGGCAAGATAACTAGAATACAGTTAAGTTTATAATACAGGCTGTCCACATATCTGTCCTGAAATTTTCACTCTACCTCAAGTCAACTCATTCTCTGTTTCAGATGTTAGTTATTTAGAACTGTTTAATTTTGAAACACCTTGTGAAGTTTAAAATGTATCACTCAACTTTTGTGTAGTTAATCCAATACTAGACTGTACCCATGTAATATTGAACAATCATTTTTGAAAGTCACTAAGAGTTTGTTGACTTAATTTGAATCTTAGATAGTTGATAGACTCTCCTCTCTGTATTTTTTTTCTAGGAGAATCTGCAAATTCCACTACATAAAATAGACCCAGCATTTACACCCTCTTGTTCAAGCAATACCTATGCATCTCATTTACACAGATAAGTTGAGATGGTGCCTAACTAGAGCATTCAACTCTACTGACTAGTGTTCCTTGTGTTAGAAAGTACTCTGCACACTACTGGAGGAGAGATGTGAATACCAACTTGGCTATTCATCTTTTGGTCTACAATGGTGACCTGTCAGTATCATACACTGGTACAATAGTGGCTTAAAATGTGTAGGAGGAACCAGACACTGACTGAACAGATTTAAGTCTCATTCCTTGTTTAGAAATCTGTTCCTTTGTAGGGGCCCAAATAAAATTGGGGAAAATGGTTAAACAATCTAGGAATAGTATTTGTGGTCCAGTTTAAATGTTTAAAAATTCCAGGCTTGAGGACAGTCTGAAATGCTGGACCAGTTGTGATTGTAAGCTTTCTCGAAGCAACCTGCTGCAGTCACAGATTGCTATGTTTTCATATTGTTATTCACCACCTGTGTTTCAGGTAGAGAATGGGTCATCTGGGAAGCATAGATCCTTGATTCATTCTGGCTTGGCTTACAGTATGCCACCCACTGCAAGTGTTTGTGTGTGTCTTTTTGTAGATGTGTATGCATTTGTATACATGTGCATATACTTGGTCATTATGCCTTACTTTTTATGTTTTTTACTAATAACATTTAGGTTACAGGTAGTACAAATGACACTGGATAGGCTGAGGTAAGATATTAGGGGAGGAGGGCTCCCCTTTCTAACTACTAGAGGAGGGAGGGAAATGGGATGATGAAGGAGATGGGATCAGGAGGTGATGAGGGAAGGGGTTAGAATAGGGATGTAAAGATTTTTCAAACTGCTGAAAAAGCAGGTAACTTATATTACTAATCCCACTACATGTGACTAGCTCTACAAATGGCTAAGATATGAATGTCTAGGGATAGACATGTTTCATGTTTGTCATAGATTCCTTGTGACTTATTATTAGATGCCATTCTTCATATGGCATGAATGTAGATTTGCTTATGTCTTTTTTTAATTTTATTTTATTAATTTATTCTTATTACATCTCAATAGTTATCCTATCCCTTGTATCCTCCCATTCCTCCCTCCTTTCCATTTTCCCCATACTCCCCTCTCCTATGACTATGACTGAGGGGAACTTCCACCCCCTTTATATGCTCATAGAGTATCAAGAGTCAAATGGTACATACTCACTTATATCTGCATACTAGCCCAAGGGGCATGTCCCATGAAAATCTTCACTTACCAGGAAACTGGGACAGAGGGGAGGACATCCTACTGGGACTCTAGATGAGAGAAGCATGGCATAATAGCAAAGTAGAAGGATCCAGAGGGTCCTAGAAACCTACAAGTAGAACATTATGATAGGCAGATTTGGGCCCAGGGGTTCTGCTCAAACTATGGCTCCAGCCAAGGACAATACAGGCGGTAAACTTCAAACCCCTACCCAGATCTAGCCAATAGACAGGACATTCTCCACAGTTGAGTGGAGAGTGGGGTATGACTTTCACACGTACTCTGGTGCCTCATATTTGACAAGGACCCCTGGATGGGGAGAGCTGGTGGCACTCAGAGGAAGGATAGCAGGCTGCCATGAAGAGATTTGCTGATGTCTTACTTCTGCTCATTGTAGAAAGTTTCTTATCTCGATTGGTATGACATTTCAAACTGTCTCACACAGGACTCCTATTAAGCCTGGAATTTTGCAACATTTAGAAAATGGACCACAAATGCTATCCCTGGCTTGCTTAACCATTTTCCCTAATTTTCTTGCAGGAGGACCCTTCAAAGGTATTATTCCCCCTAAATCAGCCTGAAGAAACATTAAGAGAATGACATCCCATTTCCTCGAAGGGGTGTTGGGGAGGTTTTTGTTTGCTTTCTTGGCCTACAGATACTTAAGTTCATTGGAAGTTGGTTATAACATATTATTGGTCTTATACAGAGCGAAAACTAGGTTGAACTCTGAGATGTCTTTCTTTTCCTTTAACTTTTATCCATAGGTAAGGAGCTAGGAAGAAAAGAAAGAAAGGGGAATATAGAAAAATAAAGGCATGATAGAACAAAAGCTAGATTATTGAATCTACTCCTCAACTCAAGGCCTTAATTGTTAAAAAAAAAAAAAAAGATAAGGTTATTTTTTAACTCCTTGGTATAGAATTTTGTATAATAATTCAAAATAAGTGTAATTTGATAAATTGGTATAGAATTCAAAGCTTATTCTTCACACACACACACACACACACACGCATGCACACACACACACACACACACACACACAACTTTTCTACTCTAAGGTGATGTATTATACCCTTCCACTCAATTACAAGGTTTACTTCCAATATCTTGAAAGGGGTGTTATAGACTATTTAGGATAATTAAGTATTGCAAGCTAATTGTTAGTTGAACAAATCATGGCCATGTCAAATAGTAGTATGATTTTATCACAAGAATATATATATAAAAGATAGATATGGTACTATAGCTATATAAAGCAAAATAGTTAAATAAGTTCTTCAAAAGCCTCAGAGACCTACAGAATATGGCGGCATTTAAAGAAGTTATTTATTATTCTAAAGATTCTTTGACAATAAGACAAGTTAACTCCTGACAACACCCAACCTATCTCAAAGAAGACGATGAGCATCAAAGAACCTCCTTTTGGAGATGGCTTCAAATGTGTCAAACCAGCCACTGGGGAAAATGTCCTCGTTTCTTCAACAGACAGAATTCTGCCTGAAAATGGGCAGGCTTGAATGCAGGCAGATTCGTAAGCCAAACTCTGCAAAGACAGGTAAGCAAGTCTTCAATATTTCCTGCCTCACAAATATGTCTGTCCAATATATTGGGCCAAAAGGCCAAAGATGATGCTCCAGAGTTATAGAGAGTTTTGGGTGACTGTTCAGGCAGTAAACTCTCTCTGTCGCCTTTTCTTTTTGAAGCCTGCTAAACTGTACTTGTGTTTCACTTACATAATTAAGTTTTCTTCCTTCTCAAGTCTCTGATAAGGTTGAAGACCAGATAGTTTAGCCTTAAAGTTAAGATTAGTTGGTTAGATGTTAAGGTATTTTTAGATCTAGATAGACATTTTAAGATAGAAGAGGTGAGCTATGATAGGTATTGATTTTCATTCAGAATTTTATACTCAACAAGATAGGAAAGATGTTTACTTCAAGTTTGCCAAATACAAGCAGTGAAATCACTATAAATGTAACATATATTTTCGGGTTCTTTCATGGTTATTTCTGCTATATTTTGCTTGTTTTATTTCTGTGTAATAATATACATGTATATGTTAAAAAAGAAACAATAAAAAATGGAAAAAAAGAGCCCAAGAACATGGAAAAAATTAATATTCTAATTCATACTTTTACTCACTATTCAAAAGTCTTTTGTAACGTTCAAAAACCATTTTTCTAACCTTATAATCAAATCAAGCTTCACAAATTGTCTTTCCATACACTTTTTTTAAATTTTTTTTATTAATTTATTCTTGTTACATCTCAATGTTTATCCCATCCCTTGTATCCTCCCATTCCTCCCCCCCCCCATTTTCCCATTATTCCCCTCCCCTATGACTGTTCCTGAGGGGGATTACATCCCCCTGTATATTCTCATAGGGTATCAAGTCTCTTCTTGGCTACTTGCTGTCCTTCCTCTGAGTGCCACCAGGTCTCCTCCTCCAGGGGACATGGTCAAATGTGAGGCACCATACACTTTTTGATTATAAAATAATCTTTGTCTTTGTTGTCTTCTGCGGTTTGAGCCTGTTTGAATTTTGCATCTATTTTGCAGCTAAGTCATTGAAAGTAATGACTATTTTCCAGTATAGACACATTTACAGACACTGTACAGACAACTTGAGGGGAACACAGACACAGGAGCCACTATCTATCTACTTTAAAACACGATTGATCTATGTCCATGTTTAAAAAAAAATCTAAAATATTCCTTCCCCTTGATATCACTTGCAAATATCTTAAGTCTCACTTATCATTTGTTATTATGGTATCTTATGGCTAATCAATTGAAAACCTTGAAACACAAAAATATATTGTTTCATTCTGTTTTATTTTATATATCATAACTGTGTTGTTAAAATTTGAAGTCTTCAGGAAAAACTAGATGATGTTTTCATTCTATATTTTACAATATCAATACAAGTATTATGTACTTCATAACTGATTAGTCACTGGTCCAGTGAGATACCAAAAGCTTATTGATTAAAGTGACAGTTTAATCAATTACTTTATTATATGAGGACAGGTGTCATGGAGTGTTAAAATGGGTGGGGCCAGAGCCCTGTAACAACTGCCTTTTAATGAGGAAAGCCATCACCTCCGGTCCAATTTATTATGCAGTTTAAAACTTTATTTTTAACAATCTCCAGGTATATGTCCTACAATTTTACATGCAAAACACTTAAAAGTATTGGATGCAATTAATAATATTGATACATTCCTGTAATAGGGCAACTCCCTCCATGTTTAAGGCTAAATTTAATAATAAGAAATTAGAATATTAGGGGATCAAAACAGTATTTGTTTTAATTTTGGCAAGTTGTCATTGTATAAATAATACACATTGAAACGTTGCTTAATCTAAAACAAATCCTTATTAAAGTAGAATTTACTTGAGAAAATATTTATTGTACACCATAGACTACTGAGTGGATTATTGAATACTTGGGTTATAGAGAATTACAAATGCAAACTTAAAGCACTCAAAACAATGGATATTGTTTATTGCCATCTGTATATGCCTTTGGGGCTACCAAAAATGATGGAAAGTTCTTGGTGGCTTATAAGTTGGAAATATTTTCCTATTTTGTGCACCATGGTACAGGTGTTTATTAAGTAGAGAGCATTTGGAAGATCAGTTCTCAGTTTTCATCCTACTGGGTAAATTTATTGACTATATCCTTCTGAAAACTCTTTACTTGGACTGTGTGGCACATATGGTGATACTTTCTGTTTCATTAGAGTTTCTGCCTTACTTTCTTTTCAGAGTATCACACTGTGCTAATCTCTCTCTCTCTCTCTCTCTCTCTCTCTCTCTCTCTCTCTCTCTCTCTCTTTCTTTCTTTCAAGGGAGAGTGCGAAAGCTGCTCAGCATTGAGATCTTTTCTGACCATTACTCTTTCTGTGTTTTTCTGTCCTGCTCCGTGGTTTTAAGTATAATCCATGATATTAATGATCAGTTATTTACCAGGGCTCCATTATTTCTCAGACATTCAACTAAGAATCTTTAGTTAGCATTTCAAATAATTTATATCTCTACCTCCTTATCATGCCCACAATTCAATTGCCAATGACATCTTATTTGATAGAACAGATGAGTGATTGGTCATGTTAAAGTCTATGAAATAATCTTAGATTCCTTTTTCTCATACTTCTCCAATTGCTTAAATAAATCAATATATTTGATTATAGAATAATATAGCCAGGACCTTAATATTTCACCTCATCAATGCTTCATCCAATTTAGTCTCTTAAGGTAAGCTTTTCTATTGGTGATCAAGTCTTCCTATTTTCTTGAAAAGTTCCATGTAAATCCATAAGCATTCTGACTCTATTCGTGGCAGCCTTGTCCCACTTCTGCTGAAATTTTATTCACACAGAAACACCAGGTATGTCTCTCTAAATCTGGAACTTTACCCATGCCATATTTATCCTTTTAAAGTATACCATGTATAGAATAATTCTATTTATCATGGAACCTATTCTAATACTAGTAATTTAGAAGGTAATTGAAAAATCCATGTATTTATAGTTTGAAAGTTTTATACATGCATATGTATTTTAATCAAACTTCTCTTTCCTTCAAATTCCTCTTATTCCCTACTTCTTCCATTCCAAATTTATGTTAACAATTTGTTGTTGTTTTACATCTACTAAGTCTACTTCGAATTGCATAGGTGTATGACAACTTTTGAGGCATGGGAAATGTGATTAGGGATATTTGTGGCCATTGTAAACGGTGGTGTTTCTCTAGTTGCTTTCTCAGCTCATTTATTGTTTATATAAAGGAGGGCTATTAAATTTTTTAGTTGATTTTGCATCCAATCACTTTGATGTAGGTTTTTTATCAACTGTAGGAATCCTCTAGTAGATTTTGGGGGTCACTTATGTATACTATTATATCATCTAGCCAGTGAAGTAGGTTTTCTATGACATGAACTGTATTGTTTGCTTTTGCATCCCTTTCCCCTGGCTGGGCTGCCTTATCTAACCTTAGTGGAACAAGATGTTTTTAGTTCTGATAGGGCTTGATTTGCCAGGGTAAGTTGAAAAGAGAGAGGAGCTCCCATTTTCTGAGAAGAAGTAGATGAAGAAAAGGGGGCAGGAGGGTAGGAACGGGAGCAGGAGGGGAGGGACTGGGCTATTGTCAGGATGTAAAGTGAAAATAAGAAAAATTCAATAGAAAGAATATAACCATCCTTAAATAATGTACAAGTCATACATAAATAATTGAAACATTACTAGTTATAATTTATAAAAAGGAAAAATGATCAGATATTTTCTGTATACATATTTTTCAAATATTTTCATTTATCATGCTCAGAATAAAATCTAGCATCTTATGTGTGTTAGGAAAGCAAAATACCATCTGAGTTATATCAGTGTAGGCTAGTACTAGTGTAGGCTAGTATTAAGTCTGCCAATCTTTCCCTTCAGCCTTATCAGAACAAATATTAAAAGGCATGTATCACCACTCTATTTATTTAACACACTCTATTACTTATCAGAATACTGAATTACCATCATCCCTGGGGAATAATTTTTATATCACCTAGAGATACTATGAAAGATGGCAAGGGAACATTTCACTCAGTAATATACCCCAGACCCAAAATCTACAAACAATAGCAATACTTGACTCTATGAGATATCCCCAGTTGTACAGTACTGACAAACAAGCAGTTGCCCAATTGGATTCAGGTCTATTCATTGAGAAATAATTCATGACTGATAGACTAAACCTACCCAACTACCCATGGCGGAAGATGTCAAGACTTATGAGGAGAACCTAGCACTTCTATTTTCATAAATGACTGTAACATGTATCTATAACATAAATCCTTATGCTTACACTAAAAGAGAAGTAGCTCTCACACTTCATTAAATTGCTTCATTTTATAACATATGAAAACTATTACAGAGTTCCACAACATGTGAAAGTATAGAAAATAACTGACAGCCGGGTGCCTGATCCTATCAAATAAACCTGAAACACTACCCACTGCCTACCCTCCACCTAAGGCTTACAAAAATTGGCAAAATTTGGGGATAATTATTGTAAGAAACAGAGGAGGAGGGTATTGGCTATTAAGAGTCTTTTAGATTCATCTTGGAAAATGCACCAGTGAAATCTCAGCACAAGACCAGCATAAACAGCAGACACCTTTACATCAGATGCCAGCTAAAATTTGGGGTCCCGTGTACTACCTGTATTTCTTTCCAAATGACTATTAAACTTTGTGCTCCCTACAACTCTCTGTATTTCATTAATTCTTTAGAAAAACTTACAACAATCAGAAAATATAATTATGTTTTTCTTAATAAATTTCAGATAAGGCCCAGACAAATTGAATATACAAAACAAACAAACAAAAAACACAAAACGCATGGCTGAGATGTCCAGTAGGTAGGTCCAATTTGTGTTCTAGTGAATACGGTGAATAAGAAGCTTATAATACATCAGCGTGTTCACTTACCCAAAAACAAAAGTGAGATTTGGAGTCTTTGGTTGATAGAATTTTTGGTCACATGGCTAAATTGCATTTCATGACTTCTTCCTCTCCCTGTATGCTAATTTAGAGAAAGCCTCTACTCTAATTATACGACTGGTCTTTCTGATGAATAACGCCTATCATGAGGCCTGTAACTGTCATAAACACAAGCATTATTAAAGAGTTCAACACAAAGTAGAGGCACTTCTATTATATGAAACTAGGTAAAAGGATTTAGAGGTTTTCTTCCATTAGCAAAACCAGAACTATGTGCATATATATGTTTAGTGGAAATAGTTATGGCCTTTCAGCCAATTTCTGCTATTCAACACAGGCACTAATCACCTTCACTCTATTGTGCATTAAGTATCACAGAATATCTACATCTGAAGACTAATTTCTTCAGCTGGATTTTCCTATCTATAAAAAAATGATAAGAAAGTGTACATGCAAGCAAAATGGGAGAGAAGAACATCTTTTTTAGGGATGGCACTCCTCATAATAGTTAAATCAATCTATTCATACATTCATAGTATTTATAGCTTAATCACTTCTTAAGAAGTTCCACTGTCAAAGAGGATACAGTTAAACCATATCACTTGTCACTGAAGGTTTCAAAATCTGTTCCTTTATTGTTTGAATCAATTCTTTCTTCAAATAAAAAATACATTTTTATAATTATTATAATCCTATAATGACTTTTTCAGTGTAGTTTTGGACATTTCTAAGCAACACATTCTCACAGTGTCAATCATAGCTTGGCAGTAACCAAATTCTGTCCAACTAGATCTAAGTATGACATGTTCAAAAAAGAGATCATGTCTGGCACTGAAAAGGTAGCCAAGCACCCAAGGCTAGAAATGCATGTATCATGAAGGGGAAATTACAACTAACAATACTAAGTACAGTCTAAATATTTGTCTTTATGGTCAGAGACAAATGATAGTCTCATTGGTCATAAAGGAAACTTCTCTTTGCAATGGAACGAGACTATTATAGGAGACAGATTCTTAAACCAATATGAATTACATGCCTTGTTCTGGCAGAAAGCAAAAACGATTAAGAGAAGTTTCAATATTTTATAATAACTTACAGTTTTAATCTGTGTAGTTACTGGGTTACTTAATTTACTTAATTAAATTTCTTAATTAAACTGGAGAAATTCCTAATGAAAATAATGATACAATAGTAGATGCAATGACCAAGAACTAGCACTGTTCTGTTATGTTAGAGTAACTCTTATGTTCAAAAGAAAGAAAAGAATTTCTTGTTCTTAATTTTAAAAGGATCAAATTAAACTTTAAAACCCTTATATAATTAGGGTTTTCCAAAAATTTGGATTCCAATCCAAGATACCTGATGTCTGACATAAAGCCTCCTATGAAAACTTAACACAGATGTCCTCTTGGTTTATCAGGGTTGTTCTTGGTAGATAGGTCACACAATTTAATCTTTCAAGGACCACTGGACAACAGACAGAAAGGGCTGAACACAACTACCTATTCACAAATTTGTCTTACCTGCCTACTCTTAAATTAGAAATTAAGTCAGGTACCTTACTGAAACCCATTTTGTTCACCCTAAGAAAATGAGCAAGCAAATCACAACTTTTTCATGTGGGTTTAAGATGCTTAGTCTAGCTCATAATAATAATAAGACCTTTGTAATTTATTTTATTTATGAGATAACTTTTTATTTACAGCATTTCTTTCTTCCTTTTCCTCCCTTTACACCCTCCCATATACTTCCTATTTTTTTCATTAAATGTCATTTCATGTATATGTGTACATTCCTAAATACAGACTGTTGGATCCATATAATGTTAATTGTGTGTATTTCAGAACTTACTCTTTGTCACCGGACAAAAAAAAAAAAAAAAAAAAAAAAAAAAAAAATGGATGTGCTCATCCTTGGGAAAGACAATTTTTCTGGTTCCCAGTTTTTCTCAGTTGCCTATAGTTTGTGTCAGGTGAGACTTCTTGGGCTTTTACCAACTCTCTGCACCAACGTCCGTTGGTGTTGTCTTTGTTCATCTCACATTTATTTAGTTATGTTGGAGAGAATTTATGGATGTAGATTCTGAAATTACTTGGAGACATTATCTCATAGAAAAACCTCTGGCTTTTATGATCTATCCGAAAGTAATATGTTGTGGGAATTTCTTAGATTTCTGCAAGTCAGGTATTTAAGTAGTAAACATGGCCTCGTCTGCTATGGATATTGCAAGCAGAACATCTAATGAGTTCGATAAGGCTAGTTAGCTTTTTGACAGAAACTGAAATAATATTTGTCTAGTTCTGGTATAAATATTTTCTTTTTAATTCGAGGAGTTCAGTTGTTCTTTTCTCCATTTTGTTTTGTTTTGTTTGTTTTTCACAAAGAAGTGAGACTTTTATGTCTATGCATATACATGAAATCAGAGAGACTGTTCCAAATATTACTTGTGGTTAACAATGTACTTTCAAATGAAAATAAGAATAAAGACTTAATTTCTGTATATGAAATCTCATTTGATTATGGGTCCATTGTGGAGGGAAAGTGTGGTTGGCATCTTCAACATATTCTTCTCCTCGTTATTTTTATCAATCCAGTTTTTCTTGTGATTTCTGAAGTGAAGAAAGGTAGTTTTCTTTACCCCTTGTAATTAGCCCTGAGAACTTTTCTCCAGTATTCCTGGTGCCTAGACTTTTGACCCATCAGGAACACAACTCGAGGGGTCAGACCTTCAGTGTTTGAAATAATGCTCTTGCACTGGATAGCTAATTAACCTTCAGCTGGTTATTTTGAGTTCAGAATCTCAGTTTCTTGGCTTCCAAATAGAATAATATTTAACACTTTTCATGTAGTGTATGTTATTGACATTAAAGCACATTTAAAATATGAAACAGTCCTTGTCATAAAATAGATTACATAATTACTTAGTAATTTAGTTCATATCTACTTTTTCTACATATGAAGAAGATAATTTAGTTTACTTGATGATATAAAGGGACCACATTCCTGGCATATAAGTATGCTATATAGAATCATTTATCAATTATCAAATATATCTGATCATTTTAGACCTGTGTCACATAATCAAATAAGATAATTGGCTTACATCTGTTTTCAGCTGATAGTTCTTATCAGTATCCTTATTTTGATGTTTTTCTTTTTAACCCAATTGTTTCTAAATAATCTTCTAACATTTTCTCAAAAGTTGCTATGAGTTAGCATTAAGTAATATTGACAGAACTTTCCCTGTTTATTACTTTCTGAAATCAGAACCCATGTGCATAACCTGTCTTATGTTTATGAATTGTGCAAAGGTTAACAGTACTTCTAAATTCAGGTGAGCCACAAAGAATTTTTTAGCCAATAAACAAATATCTATATCTATATCTATATCTATATCTATCTATCTATCTATCTATCTATCTATATCTATATCTATATCTATATCTATATCTATATCTATATCTATATATATATACTTAACTATTTAACAACTAAATACATTTTCCTAAGACAAGTCCGGTGAAACTCATCTTTTTAGAGGTGAAATTTTTTAAAACAAAAAGAAAAACAAAAAACTAAGGATTAGTTAAAACCTGTAATTTTTGAATAATCTCAGGATTTGTCGACATTCATTTATTCTTCTAATTACCCTGAATTTGGGTTTCTGTATTCTCTTTTTGATTGTATGATTTTCTTTACACTTGTCCAGAGAAGAAGATCACCCCCACCTCACTGCATTAACACTTCCTACTTAAGGGCTGATTGCAATATTATGCAAAGTAGATCTCACCAAAAATAGTTGAAAGGCAGAAAGGGCACTAGATAATGTGTCCCTAAATCACTCCAGATGTGGGGCGCTTCCTTTGAAATTCTAAATGCTTGGTTTTGAATGCTCTATTAATATATATTTAGTGGGTTGATGAGCTATATTCTAAATAAATTGTGAATTGTTTGATGTGATCTTCAGCTTTGGTTCTAATTACAATGTAGTCAAATCTTGATTATCCATTGTAATAGGGGGCATGAACAGCAGAGGCGAGCAAAATTCACAAATTTTCTTTTTCCTTCACTTTTTTTCATACTCAACCTTTATTTGACCTCCACAACCATTTACCTCTTGCTAATCTACAATAAGTAATTCAATAGACTAAAATCTAACACATAAGGTAGGAATAATAAACAACGTGTGAATATTTAAGATATTATCTTGTGTTCCTATGTCTATGTAATAACAAAGAGATTTGAAGTTTAAGCTCCACACATTCCAGAAAGAATTCTGCACCACATTGTTGACATGTAAAATATAGGGCTATTATATATTTAGAGGAATCACTATGACTATTCAGGCTACAAGCTTTATCTGGTTTACAAAGAAGTTTGGATATGACTCCTTATTGGTCATGAAAATTCTTTTTCCTTTCTATTTTTTAGGTTAGGTGATCACATAAACTAAAAGGTCCCAAATCTAACTTCAAAATAATCTATTAAGGAAAGAAGATTACTTCAAGTAATATAAGATAAATGCAAAAGTGTTTGCATTTTCTTTCTTCTAGAACTGGATAGAAACTAAGTAAAGAATACACATAGGATAAGATTAGGATGAAAATAACTTCAATGGGTTAAATCAAAACATTGGTCAATTATTTTAACGTGTGAGAAGTCCAGCAAGAATTACATATCAATAGTCAACGATTCACTGGAGCCTATCCACATAATTGTGGAGATCTGACTTATTAATTAAAATATTTATTAGCATCTTGCTCAACATCGATACTTAAAAAAATGTAGTAGGAGAAGAAAGCCTATCACCAACATTTTGAAAGACACCAGTCTGAACCATCAGCCATACCAATATTTAATCAGAACATACATGTTAAATTTTTCTTTCTATTCAAGGTGACTGTAAAATGAGAAAACTAATTAGCATTTTTAGACTGACAGGGAGAACCAAGTGTTTTGTATGGTAAACAGCCTAGAAGTTAATAAAATATTTAATGAATAAATCAAGAATTTGCTCTTTAGGTTCTATTGCACTATTAGTTAACAGTCTCTGAACAGCTATCAATAAATTTTTCCATCTCTTGTGATGAACAGAATAAAATCTGCTTACAATATATCTTACTGAATTCATCTTTGAAGTTGATATGTGAGTCCATGGCGATGTGTTAGTTGGATCTTGAATAAGATCTTGTGCAGTAGTCTCTTCCTCTTATTCGCATCCATTTCTGCTTCTGTATGCACCTGTTCTAAATTGCTGTTTCACTCTGTATATTCTGACTCACTGTTGACTATTATTTCAGAAAATAAAGAAATTAAATACAAAACTTTAGAAAACCAAAATGTTTCTACATTACAGTAATAAATACAGGAAAAACTACATCATTACAGTATCACATATTGCAAGGAATATATAAGCTTTCTCTTAATAACATCATCTATTTTACCTGGCAAAAATGGAGAGAGAGAGAGAGGGGAGACAAACAGAGAGACAGAGACATACACACACATACACAGAGAGAAAGAGAGAGAGGGAGGTAGGGAGAGAGAGAGAGAGAGAGAGAGAGAGAGAGAGAGAGAGAGAGAGAGAGAGAGAGAGAGAGAGAAACTTTAGACTTTCCATCTACCTAATGTTCATGAGACATTAGATTTTTTGCAGACAGACCTAGTGTCTTGGTTATTTCTTCAGAATAACCTAAGTGTTTCTATCCATCTGTTTCCATTTCAGTGACAAAGGCCTCCTAAACATGTCTCATTCCACCTGAGCACTTGATGTTGCGCACCTGAGAAAATTCAGATGAATTTTGTGAAGCAGAAGCGACAAAACATAAGAGAGTAAAAGCTTTTAGTTTCAATCCAAGTAAAATAGTAAGGAAACACTTAGTAGGAAGCAAGGGGACAGACAGGTAGTACATGTATTTGGAAGAGAAAAACATATGTCACTAAATTTGATTTCAAAGATGAAAAAGGTAATAAAAATTATATGTGGCATGCCAAACTTTAAAAAGCTATTAAAACCGACCACAATGTGAGGTCAGAGAAAGATATAGACTCTTCAACACTCTCATAAGTGAATAAATATGTTTTGTCAGTGTTGCCAACAAGGGGCAGAAAACATATGCTGACTCTATACCATGTCTTACTAGAAAGCACAGTGGTATTTTGCTCTCATATTGAAAAATATTTCTGTACAGAGAAGGAAAAATCTGTAGAGATTTGCATGAGCCCATCACAGCTGTGCCAGCATATGGCAAGCTGATTAATACATGTGTCAGTAGTAATAATGAGCCATGAGAAAATGCTATCTATGTAAACTGTTTATTTTTGAAAGGTTGGCTGTTCTTTCCAACTTTGTTTTGTTTTGCCTTAGTGATGTAGGTCAGTGCCATGGTGCTTGCCTGTCATACACATCTGCAGGGTCAAGCCTGAGCACTCAGTGGTAGACGAATTTACAGCATGCATGGCTCCTGAACTGTATCCTCATAACTGAAAAAAAAAAGACTGCAAATTTTTCAAAACATAATACATTCAAAGTTTAGGCAATGAATAAGCACAGTCCACATATTATGAATAATTACCAGCTTGCTTTTATTTTGGCCTTAGGCTTTTACCTTCTTGTATTAAAGATATCATATAGTGCCTTTAACTACTTAACACATAAAAAACTTCATCCAAAACTATAAAGTACAGTGTTGCTCTTTTCCAAATGCCAGCATGAGTTAAACATGACATTATTTTGGTGTATAAACTTAATTATTTATTACTGATAAATATATCATTAACTAAAGAATATCTTACTGTTAGGCACTAGGCACACATTTCCTTTTTAAAATTAATTTTATTTTTATTTCATGTGCATCAGTATTTTGGCTTGATATATGCTACAGATATATGTTTGCTTGGGGTTGCTGAATCCCCTGAAACTGGAGTTAGATACAGTTGGGAGCTGACATGTGGGTGCAGGGAATTGAACCTGGGTCATCTAGAAGAGCAGCCAGTGCTCTTAATCACTGAAACATGTCTCCATCCCCATAAGCATGCATTTTCAATGAGGAAATATTAGCTCTGATGGTCCATATTGCTCTTGAGTCACAAAATGTATTCCATATCACAGTAGATTTTAGTTACCCACCTCAACCAAAAGAACAAACAACAACAAAACAAAACAAAACAAAACACCAACCAGAAACAGGATAGGCTGAGGTAGAGGCAAATTTCCATAGTGGTTAGGAACTGGAAAACAATACTAACCACATTTCCAAAAGAATGACATTCTGAAACATAAGGTTCATTAATCTGGAGGTAAGATATGTTCCTGGAAAGACCTGTAGATCTTGATATAAGATAAACTAACAGAAACAGAATGGGTATTATTAATGCAGTTGCTCAATGAGAAAGGCTGGTATATGATCATCAGGTATTAATTTAGAGTTAATGGTATGGAGGACACTTAGGCAGTTAAATACCCAGTACACCCACCAGCTAAAACAAAGGAACTGTCAATCAAATCTGAATGTCAGATAAACAATATGTAACTTGGAGAACAGTCATACTAAAATATTTTATCTTACCCTACATTAATTTTTTGCAGTATCTACTTTTCGTGTGCTTGATAAATCTTGTGTATCTTTTCTGTCAAAGTGCTAAGTATCAAAGGGAAAAGATAAGTAAATAAATGTTCCTAAAGCCTTCAGTTATCTTTCTAAATGCTCATGGCTTTTGCACACCATCTTCTTGTTTGTGTAGTTAATTTACATGTTAAGTAATGCATTTAAACTGGAGAAGGCTAAACTACTTAACTATTTTATTTTTCCTGACAATATTTTCTGTAGCACCATCATTCCCGTCTCCTAAACTCATTCTTTCTTTGTTGTCATAGAAACAACTCAGAACAAAAGTGGATCTGAACACACACACACACATGCACACATATGCACACACTCATATGCATAGGCAAATAGTTAAATATTCCTAAACAAAAAGAGAGGATGCTTAAGAAACCTTAGTGGTTTAAAGGGTTGAAAGTTTTTCAATTAACCCATATAATCTTGAGGATTGGTAATAATTTTGGATGGGTAGGTAGACAGGGAGACAGTAGGAAGCAAAAATGATTAGGTCTATTATTTACAGATGAGTAATATGTTGTTACTCAGATGGCAATTCACTTTAATTTTATTGCTTCTATTAAATACTCTTAATTAAATAAAATAAATAATTAAATTAATTATTTATAAATTTGGAAAAAAATTTCTTTGACAAAAAGTATAAATATCCTGGGATTCCATAGGTTGGAATCACATTCCTTGGATGTGAGAAATACTATTTCACATTTTTTGCTTTGGTGTCTGAAATATGCTACTACACTAATAATCACTCCTAATAATTATAAATCCATTTGCTACCTACAGACTCGGGTGGTGAGTCACTGGTAGATATGATGCTTCTTACTCTTGAGAAAAATTGAAATTGTTTTAGAAACTATGAAGTCTTTTTACAAACTCGTCGTCTTATAAACTCCAGTTCCACAGTACAAATTGTGTGGGGATGCCATAGATTAGATAAATCAATATTAATTATACAAGATCAGTACTGAGATCTGTAATGTAACAGAATATTATTAAGGGCCATTAATTCATCCCCCACTTGTTTCATTAATAATGTTTGAAGCAGAGAGAGAAAATGGAACATGTCAAGAAGCTGTTATGTGAAAATATTTTTGTAAAGATATTTTCCATTAATTTTATTTTCTAATGTTTGCTTTAAAAAAAACTAATTATCTGGATTACTAATTTATACCCCCTTGCAGTCTGAAACCAAAAGTAGTTCTTTTATTTGATTTATTAATTCTACTTTAGTAGGAGGTAACATAGACATGGGTTTTTGCTTTAATTTAATGGATAGGTGAACATATTATTTTCTATGATTAAATTAAATGCAGCTCTGGTGTCTGCCATAGAAAGAAGGACAGTTTTCTAATAAGTGAGGATGCTTTCTTACACAAGCAGCTAAAAAAGAGCATTCCATGCTCATGAGTAGAAAGTACCAGTACAGCTCTTGGTCTCAGTTTTCAAACGGATCAAACAGTAATGCTTTCAGCATGTCCTTTTCATATGGAATTCTATTTTTTTCTGTACCCATCTTTTTTTATGCTCCATTGCTGGCTCATATTTTCTCTTAAAGCTCATTTTTGTTCTCAGATCACATGTGTCTTGTTACTTTTTTCTTCCATCATTTTACTTGACTTAACATACTCTCTAGGATCCCCTTCGTCTTCATAAATTTTATTTCATCCAACATAATGATTTTCACCTTCACTCCTTTTCCTGAAAATGACATGCTTTCATTCTTGGTGTGTGTGCGTGTGTGTGTGTGTGTGTGTGTGTGTTTGTGTGTGTGTGTGTGTGTCTAAAGTATCGATGTGTATGTATATGTTTCCTAATCCATTCATGTGTTGATAGACTTATGGTCTGATACATTTTCTATTATGGATAGCTCATTAACAATAATAAATTCCTCTAACGTTTTCTAACAATGTATTTAAAGTTCTTGGTAAGTTGTTAGTTTACTCTCCATACTAACTTCTTAGTCCAGGTTTTGTGTTCTCTACTTCATTTATCTGTTCTGGTATTGAGGAGATGTAAGCTTACAAAGGTGTTGTACTCTTATTTTTCATACTTTTCTGTTTTGAAAGAATTGAGATACCCTTTTCCTGAGGCATTCCCTTCCCTTTCTATCTGTTTATCTAAGTAATTCTTTTTTTTTCTTTTTCATTTTTTTTGTTAATTTATTCATATTACATCTCAGTTGTTAGCCCTTCCCTTGTATCCTCCTATTTCTCCCTCCCTCCCACTTCCCCTGTACTCCCCTCCCCTATGTCTGTGATTGAGGGAGACCTCCTCCCCCTATATATGCTCTTAGGGTATCGAGTCTCTTCTTGGTAACTTGCTATCCTTCCTCTGAGTGCCGCCAGGCCTCCCCGTCCAGGGGACATGGTCAGAAAAGGGGCACCAGAGTTTGTGTGAGAGTCAGATCTCACTGTCTACTCAACGGTGGAGAATATCCTGTTCTTATATGAGTCTCACAGTAAATTGTCCTCATGTGTGTGGACATATTCTTCACTTTTATTTTACGTGTGAGAGAAAATTTTTGTAGTACTAATAGCTGGACATATTTGAAAATGTTCCCAGTGTTAACATTTAGTAGAAGACTGTTACATTCTTTTCTGTATCACCAAAAAGTAAACAAGTTATACTGGGGTACTGATTAAGAAAATTTAGCTCTTAGATTTTTAGAACTAAGGGTACCATTTTTGTACTACAAAAGAGAATAATTATGAAGGAGATGACAAATGTGTTAGAGATACGGGAAAATAAGTATTATAGACTAAGTGGAAATAAAGATTGATGATAGTAACCTGGTCAGGCAAGGTATAAAATACAACAAAAAATTAACAACTGAAGTATAAAAGTATAAATACAAATTGATAAGAATGTAGTTTCTTTTTTTTTTTTCCCCAATTTGCCTTTTGTGATGGTCACTCCTGGTATGGATGGGTCAATATTCTCAGTAAATCATATGATTTGTTTGCATATGTCCTTCCTGTTCACAGGAATTTCTGTTTGTGGATACCACATGCATAAACATAGCCTAAATACACACCCTACTGCTGGCTACAACTTCTTGTGTTTTGGTCTCTGGTGTTTGGGTGGTTGGTCTTTCTACATCTACAGCTTTTTCCACCTGATAATCTGAGAGACTATAATGACCTGCTTACTTGTGCTTACCCTTGTCAGTGGCAGATCCAGTGGCTCTTTCCAGCCACACCAAGCTGTGAGAATCTACTGATATTATCCATGTAATTTCCCAAACTATATACTGTGTTGCTACTCAGCCAGGCAGTGAGAGCTGAAATATTTTCTCAGGATATTCATTGCAAAATGCTAATGGGGGAGTTTAGTTTTAAGCTTGCAGGCCATATTTGTGTAACTGTCTGAACAGCTCTGGGTAATCACTGTTCAGACTATAATCATTTTAGTGCTGATGTCCATAACAGAAAGCATCTTCCTGATTGCAAAGATTGTGAACCAGTCTACAGTATGGTTGTGTGCCCACTGGTGGAATTATCTCACTACAGTTTTTGGTAGATAGAGTGCCTGCTAAGGCTTCCTCTTTTTTAATTTTGTTTTCTTCATTTTTTTTTCTATTCTGGGAAAAGAATACATTATCTTTTTCTCTTCTTTCTTATTTTTGTGTAGCGGTGACTTCTAACCCATACCCTACCTGTAAGGTTAGTAGTTCCTAATGCTTAACAAATGACTTAGTCTAAAGTGTAAGAAAGACATTGGTATGTTGGGGTTTCAGCATTAAATAAAGAGAAAATTTTTCAATAGAAACAGATCAAAGCACTTGGCAGGAAGAGACAAGGAGATCTCTCTTAGTTCAAGGCCAGCAGAATCTACAAAGAGAGTCCAGGATAGCCAGGGCTTGTTACACAGAGAAACTGTCTCAAAAAACAAACAAACAAAAAAACAAAATGGAACAAAATTGATCTCACCCTCTCCCTCTCCCCCCCCTCTTCTTCTCCCTCCCTTCTGCCCCTCCCCCTCTGTGTATGTATGTACAGGTATATGTATGTATGACCATTCATGTATGCATATGCCTAGGTATAAATGGGGAAGTCAGAGGACAACTTTGGAAGACTGGTTTTCTCTTTTTTTTCCGGGTTCCAGGTATCACACTCAGATCAGTCACAAGTGATTGTTACCTTCTGAGCCCTCAGTCTCCTGGTCCACACTTCTTAATGAGATTTTTTTTTTCTGTAACATGCCATGATACCAGCACTTCAAAAAATTCAACATGACAATAAAATGCAAACAATAATATAAAGTGAGATTAAACTTACAAATTCATTGTTTTTCTCTTATTGACCTTCTATTACTGTTTTTACCAATTATAAACAATAAAATCTCAATGAAATATTTCCCAAAACATGGAACGTAATACTAAAGTAACATCACTGAGTGAGAGAGTTCTGGTGGATCTGAAGTCTGTCCTCATAGATATTGACAAGAATGAGGAAGAAACTAAGGTAACCTAGCAAGCAGTGAAAACATTGTAGCCGGTGATGTTAACTCACCAACCTATCACTTGAATGGATTGTGCTGAAAGTGTAAAGTGGAAGCTATATTGAGACTTTACAATAAATTAAGTAGAACTATTTTAAATTTGTTGCTTCAACACAACCTTGGATAAAATGTAAGTGATAGGATGAAAGGCGAAGACAAACCAAGGAAAAACTCTCTTCTAGAACCTCCTTCAGAGTGTATGCAGATCGGTAACTTGGTGATCAAGTCAAATTTGAACAGTAGTGTCCAGCAAGAGGCTATTTCACAATTGTAATAAAACAAATTTCAACTGTACTACTGTATTCCACATGTCTTACAGTAGAAAATTAAAGAAACTGAAATTTATAGTAGTGACCATATTTATAATACATATTAATTACTCTAACAAATTTGTAAGCAACTGTGTCTGTTTTCACTGGAAAATAATCCAAAAATTAAACTCATAACAATTTTATATATTTGAAGAGAAATAATAAAAATAAAAACCATTCCCTGATTTTCTGACTCACACAAGGAAATAGCAATATATAATGTTTAAATTTTACCCAACTATAGTAGAGAATTGTTGGAAAAAATTTGTCCTCTTATTTACCATAAATGAGCATAACAAAAGTAATTTTTTCAGTTTTGAAGTAAATTCTGGTATTATTTAGAGACTTTTAAGTATTGGATACTCTACGTTAGTTACTCAGTCATCAATTTGAGTTCATAAAAACTCTTATTTCCCTCACTCCTGTTCAAATAATCTTAAACTAAGCACATGCAATTAGCATTAGTAATATGCAAGAAATAATTCTCCCTGAGAACTCTGAAGTTTATTCATTCTAAAAATGCGAGTATTTTCTTTCAGAAAAAAATGACTCCAATATACTTATCTTCCACATGTGAAATGTCTAATCTTCTGGTGCTGTATATTCAATGCTGACGAAACATTATCATGTTTATGCCTACTTAGCAGATAAAAATGACATTTTCACATACAGGAATTCAGGGAAACCGCAAGAGGATTACCGGATTTTCTAGTCACACACTTCAACTGATTCGAGACTTTAGGCATGAGGCACCACAAAGCTTAGTGAGCAACTGAAAAAAGGATAAAGAATCCAATCCAACAAAGAAAATTTGTATTTCAATATCGAATCATGCTAAGAAATGTAAGAAGCAGGGATATGGAAACTCCAAATAATTAGGTTTTATAATGGAGTTAACTACCAATTTTGAAAAGTGCCTATGATAACTGGAAAAGGCGGCCTGTTGGAATCTTTAGAAGTAATTTTTATAAATCATTGGGGTCGCAGGGGGTCACGTGAAGAGATGAGAAAAAAGAAAAAGTCAAACATTCTTTGTCTTATAGCTATTGCTATAAAAAACAATCTACCAGTTTAAGCCGTATTTTATAGTATTAGACTATAATGTTTATATTTAAATATTTTATTTATGTTATTTGTTCTTCCGGAATTATTTTAGTACTCTACTTAGCCAAATGACTTTTATCACTCAGGATGGGTTATCAACAACACACATCTCCAAGAACTGTTCACAATTTTCCCGAATATTTCTCTAGATCATTTTGTCTTCACTGTATTAAGCTGATTTCTCTTTCTTCATAAAAGTCAACAGTGTCCTACTATTTTTTTTATTAATTTATTCTTGTTACATCTCAATGTTTATCCCATCCCTTGTGTCCTCCCATTCCCCCCCCCATTTTCCCCTTATTCCCCTCCCCTATGACTGTGACTGAGGGGGATTACCTCCCCCTGTATATCCTCATAGGGTATCAAGTCTCTTCTTTCCTACTATTTTTATCCTCATCTTTTTAGCTTTATTTAACAACATCAATCAAAAGAATTATTCGTTGTGTGGATTGTGGTTAGGATTTGAGAAGCTGATTTCGTATGGAAGTACTAGGTCTTTGTTTCTTTTTCTATTTTTTCCCTCTAATTTTTATTTTGAAGTTATAACTTAGCAACAATGTTTCTCCTTTATCTTTCCTCACTTAAACCATGCCATTTCCACATTCCTACAAATTCATGCACTTTTTCACTATTTTTATTGCATAAGTGTTTATATACTATATATGTATACGTGTATACTCTTCACATAAACCAGTTCAGCCCATATGCTGTGTATATATTTATAGCATATTAAATGGAAAAATGCTCATTTTTTTTCAATATTGTATCAATGCTGGCTTTTTCTCAGAAACAATTTTAGAAGCCGTAGCTGTCACTATAGCATCTCCTCATAAGATCAGATGCTATCCTGAATTGAGATCAGTGGACACTAGGAGTCACAACAGTGACCATTAGCCAAACCTGAAATTGTTTGTCCTGTGAAAGCATATAGGCCAACAAAGACAAACGTTCATATTTTATCCTCTCTGGTTATTGAAATGCTTATGAACTGCTTGCTTGTGTTTGATGTCTCTTATGACTTAATATTATGTTTCTCTGTATTATTTACTTGTGTAATTCCTATTTGCTTGTAAGCAAACTGGGAGGAAATTCCTCAGTGTATCTGCAATTTATATTGTAACTAAAGTTTGCTTTCAGAATTCATATATTAAAGAGAATTTGACACAAACAAAGAAACAACAACAAAACCTCTCCTTTGTTTGTACTACTTTCGATTCTTCATCTTCACAGGAGGCTCTAGGGGAGAGGGGACCCATTCTATGAGGGGATATGCAATATCGAACATCCACTAGATCATGAGGAGCTTTCACTTACTGCTGGTTTTATGTTTTCTTTGTGAACCTTTTCTTGGACAGCTGCATTTTCTTTTTTAGTGACGTTTTCTGAAGTAAAGAAATTGCTAAGGAAAAGTTATCACAGTATCAGACTATGATGTTTGTAAAACCTATCGTTTAAGGGAAGTCTTCAGAATAACACACACATGTAAAATTGTTTTATATAATTCAGATGTATGCACTGTTTTGTTTCTTTTATGTCAGTACAAGGATAAATGACTCTTAAAATCATATTCGTGACAAATCTAGTCACCACTGGAGGACCAAATAAAATTAGCTTAGCTTCATGAGGTTTCATTGATTAATTGTTGACCTTAAGGCCTGGGATGTTGGAGTTCTGTTCAGAAAGTTGTCTCCTATGCCAATGGGATCAAGGCTCTTCCCCATTTTTTCTTCTATCAGATTTAGTGTCCTGTTTTATGTTGAAGTCTTTAATTCTCTTGGACTTGAGTTTTGTGCATAGTGATAAATATGGTTCTACTTGCATTTTTCTACATGTAGACATCCAGTTAGACCAGCACCATTTGTTGAAGATGCTGTCCTTTTTCCATTGAATATATTTGACTTTTTGTTAAAAATCAAGTGTCCATATGTGTGTGGATTTATTTCTGGGTCTTTGATTCGATTCCATTGCTCAACCAGTCTATTGCTATGCCAGTACCATGCTATTTTAATAACTGTTGCTCTATAGTACAGCTTGAAATCAGGTATGAATATTTCTCTGGAGGATCTTTTATTGTACAGAATTGTTTTAGCTATTCTGTTTTTTGTTTGTTTGTTTGTTTGTTTTTCAATATGAAGTTGAGAGTTGATATTTCAATGTCTTTAAAAATTGTGTAGGTGTTTTGATAGGGAGTGCATTGAATCTGTAAATTGCTTTTGGTAAAATGGCCTGGCCATTTAGACTATGCTAATTCTACTGATACATGAACAAGGGAGATATTTCCATCTTCTGATTTTATCTTCTATTTCCTTCTTTAGAGATTTGAAGTTTTTTTTCCAAATGAGTCTTTCACTTGCTTGCTTAGAGTTATTCCTAGATATTTTATATTGCTTGTGTCTGTCGTGAAGGGTGTAGTTCCCCAAATTTCTTTCTCGGCACAATTGTCATTTGTATATAGGAAGGCCACAGGTTTTTTTGAGTTAATTTTGTATCTAGCCATTTTGCTGAAGGTGTTTATCAGATATAGGAGTTCTCTGGTCACTTACGCACACTATCATAATCATATGGAAATCGGGATAACTTGACTTCCTCCTTTCCCATTTCGATTCCCTTGGTCCTCTTTTGTTGTCTTAAAGCTCATGCTAGAATTTCAAGAACCATATTGAAGAGACATGGAGAAAGTGGGCAGCTTTGCCTGGTCCCTGATTTTAGAGGAACTTACTTGAGTGTCTCTCCATTTAATTTCATGTTGGCTATTGGCTTGCTGAATATAGACTTTATTATGTTTAGGTATGTGACTTGTATCCACGATTTTTCCAAAACTTTAAACATGAAGGGGTATTGGATTTTGTCCAATGCTTTTTCTGCATCCAAAGACATGATCATGTGGTTTCTTTCTTTCGGTTTGTTTATATGGTGCATTACATTGATGGATTTCCATATATTAAACTAGCCCTGCATGTCTGGAATGAAACCTACCTGGTCATGGTGAATGATATCTTTGCTATGTTCTTATATTCAGTTTGTGAATATTTTATTATTTTTGCCTCAATGTTCATTAGAGAACTTTGTCTGAAATTCTCTTTCTTTTTGGACCTTTGTGAGGTTTAGGTATCAAAGTGACTGTGGCCTTATAGAGTGAGTTTGGTAATGGTCCATCCATTTCTATAGTTTGAAGAGTATCAATAGTAGCTCTTCTTTGAAGGTCAGGTAGAAGTCTGACTGAAACCGTCTCGCCCTGGGTTTGTTTGTTTATGTGGTTTTGTTGTTGTTGTTGTTTTGTTTTTGTTTTTTGTTGTTGTTGTTGTTTTTTGCCAGCAAGACATTTTTTTATTTAATTGATTTATTCAGGCTACATTTCAATTGTTATCCCCTCACTTGTATCCTCCACTTTCTCTCTCCCTCCCTCTTTCACCCTATTTGCCTCCTCTAGGTCTGTGACAGAAGGGGAGCTCATTCCCCACCAAATGGTCACAGACAATCAAGTCTCATCCTGGTAGCCTGCTTGTCCTTTCTCTGAGTGCCACCAGGACTCCTCAACAAGGAGAAGTTGTCAAATATTGAGCACCAGAATTCATGTCAGAGTCAGTCCACGCTCTCTACACAACTATGGTTAATGTCCTGTCCATTGGCTAGATCTGAATAGGAGTTCAGTGCTGCATGTATTTTCCTTGGTTGATGCAGTAGTTAGAGGAAAGGCCCCTGGGTCCAGATCTGCCTGTCATGATGTTCTTTCTGTAGGTTTCTAGGACCATTTAGATCCTTCTATTTCCCCATTCTACCATACTTCTCTCACCTAGAGTCCTAATAGAAAGTCTCTCAGTTGAAGAATGGATAAGGAAACTCTGGTACATTTAAACTATGGAATAATATTCAGCTATTAAGAACAAGGAAATCCTGAAATTTGCAAAGAAATGGATGGAAATATAAATGATCATATTGAGTGACTTAACCCAGACCCAGAAAGATTCACATGGTATATACTCACCCATAACTAACCCAAAAGTGATGTTCCATGAAAGTCTTCACGTACCAGGAGTTTGGGATGGTTGGGAGAATTTTAATGCCTTGTCTCTATTTCTCTAGGAGAAATAGGACTATTTAATTTGTTTATCAGATCTTGATTCAATTTAGGCAAGTGGACTCAATCAAGAAAATTATCCATTTCCCTTAAATTTTCAAATTTTGTGGCATATATGCCTTTAAAGTAGGATTTTATGATTTTTTGTATTTCTTCAGTGTTGTTATGTCTCCCTTTTCATTTCTGATTTTGTTAATTTGCACAATGTCTCTCTGTCTTTTAGTTAGTTTGGCTAATGGTTTGTCTATCTTGCTAATTTTCTCAAAGAGAAAACACCTGGTTTTGTTGTTTCTTTGAATTGTTCTCTTTGTTTCTAATTTATTGATTTCAGCAGTGCATTTGATTATTTTCAAAGGTTTACTATTCTTGGGTGTTTCTGCCTCTTTTTTCCTAGGACTTCCAGATCTGTCATTAAGTTGCTTATATGGTATGTTTCCAATTTATTTATAAAGGCACTTAGTGCTATGAGTTTTCCTCTTAGCACTGCTTTCACTGTGTTCCACAAATTTGGCTATGCCATTCCTTCATTTCATTGAATTTCAGGAGGTCTTTAGTTTCTTTCTTTCTTTCCTGAACCAGGTGTCATTAAGTAGAGAATTGATTAGGTTTGTTTGTTTGTTTGTTTTTTTTTTTGTGTGTGTGTGTGTGTGTAGGCTTTTTGTTACCTCTGTTGTTGTTGAAGTCCAGTTTTAGACCATGGTGATATGATAGGATACAAGGTATTATTTCATTTTTCTTGAATCTGTTGAAGCTTGCTTTGTGACCTACTATATGATCAATTTTGGAGAAGGTTCCATGAGGTGCTGAGAAGAAGTTATATTCCTTTGTGTTTGGGTGAAAAGTTCTGTAGATATATGTTAGATCTATTTGATTCATGACATTGGTTAGTGTCATTATTTCTCAGTTAGTTTTTGTTTCAGTGACACATCCTTTGGTGAAAATAGGGTGTTGAAGTCTCCCACTATTAATGTGTGGGGATCAATGTGTGGTTTAAGCTATGTTAATAGTTCTTTTACAAATGTGGGTGCCCTTGTATTGGAAGCATAGATGTTCAGAATTGTGATATCACCTTGGTTGACTTTACCATTGATGAGTATGAAATCTCCTTCCTCAGACCTCATAAGGCTAAAAAGCATCTGTAAGGAAGAAGACACTGTTAATAGAACAAAGTGACAGCTTACAGACTAGGAAAAGATAACCAAGCCTACATCTGACAAAGAACTAATATCCAAAATATATAAATAGCACAAGAAATTACACACCACCAAACCAAATAGCCCAATTAAGAAATGGGGTTCAGAATTAAACAGAGAATTCTCAACAGAGGAATATTGAATGGCTGAGAAACACTTAAATGTTCATCATTCTTAGTCACCAGAGAAGTGCAAATCAAAATGACACTGAGATTCCATCTTACACCCATCAGAAAGGTTAACATCAAAAACTCAAGTGATACCACATGCTGGCAAGGATGTGGAGATAGCGGAAAACTCTTTCATTGTTGGTGGGAGTGCAAACTTGTGCTTTCTCAGAAAAGTGGGAATAGGGCTACTTCAAGACCCAACTAATCCACTCCTTGGAATATACACAAAAGATGCTCTACCATACAAGGACATATGCTGAACCATGTTTATAGCAGCCTTATTCATAATAGGCAGAACCTGGAAACATCCTAATGTCCCTCAGTATAAGAATGAATAAAGAAACTGTGATACATTTACACTATGGAATACTACTCAGCTATTACAAACAAGAAAATCCTGAAATTTGCAGGTAAATGGATAGAACTAGAAATGATCATACTGAGTGAGTTAACCAAGACCCAGAAAGACTCAGAAGGTATATACACACTTATAATTGTACACTAGCCCCACAGGCATGTCCCATGAAAGTCTTCATTACCAGGAGATTGGGATAGATACAGGGACTTCCTATTTGGACTCTAGTTGAGAGAAATATGGGAGAATGGGAAAACGGAAGGATCCAGAGGGTTCTAGAAGCCTACAAGAAGAACATTGTAACATGCTGATCTAGACCTGGGGGAGTCTGCTCAAACTACTTCACCAACCAAGGACAATACATGCAGTAAACACTGAACTCCTATTCAGATCTCACAATGGACAGAATATTCTCCACAGTTGTATGGAGAATGGGGACTGACTCTGACATGATCTCTGGTGTCCCATCTTTGACTACTTCTACTTGGTAGAGAGTGCTGGTGGCTCTCAGAGAAAGGATAAGCAGGCTACCAGAATGAGACTTGATAGGCTGTGACCATGTACTGGGGGAGGAGGATCCCTTCTGTCACAGAACTAGGGGAGGGGAATAGGATGAAAGAGAGGGAAGGAGGAAGTAGAGGATACAAGTGAGGGGATAACAATTGAGATGTAATCTGAATAGATTAATTAAATAAAAATAAAAGATGTTATCAAAAAATAAAATAAAATAAAATAAATTTAGCTTAGCTATTTTAAGGAAGTTTCAGCATCTATACAAAGGCTATCTTACATTTTCTTAGTGGTCTCTTGTTGATGTTTTTGTTAAAACACTTTCCATTAATCCTGGATTATTAAAAGCTCTCAATAACAGTACCTGCTATTTGTTCAATGATTTGACTCTTTATGTATCCACAGTCAGAAATATCAGGCAGAATTTCTTTTTTTAACATATACATTTATATTATTACACATATATACAATAGATTACCTATATCAAGAAGAACCATGACATAATCAGGAATTATATAAATGTTACATTCTTAGTGTTGTGGATATTTGTATTTGACAGACTTGTAGAAGATATCTTTCCTATCTTTGAGTGTCTAAATTTCTGAATTTAAATCAAAATGCATCACATCTTGTCATATCACTTAAAACATCTATCTAGAACTAAAAACATCTTAACCCTTAAACAACTAATCAGAGACTTGAGAAGGAATAAACTTGATTGCCTGAGTATGCAGGAAGTGCAGAATAGTAGCTTTCCAAATGAAAAGATGACACAGTTAGTTTTCTACCTGAATAATCACCCAAAACTCTCTATAACATTGGAGCATCTTCTTCAGCCTTTTAGCCCAATGTTTCTGACAGACATATTTGTGAGGCATAATATTGAGGATTTTGCAGGCAGAATTTCTTTTTAATGGAAAGCATATAACAATGAAAAAGAATCATCATGGGCTGGCATCACCCATTAAAATGCAATTAATACATTTTTTAAAAATTTCATGTCATATTAATGTCTTATGTAAATAAAGATAGATTGCCTTTCTTCTTAATAAACCTTAGCTTCATAAAATTAAAAAAACATTAGTGAAAAATTTTAGAAAATGAAATTCTGGAAGAATAAGGGCACTTAGTATGGGCAGGCTATAAGTTTAACTTTTGTTTTATTTTTTGCATTTTATTTAAATTCACATGAGCAATGCACTGCGAAATGATCTCTTTATTCATTAATTTCTTCATTCCACATTTGAAATCTCTCAATTTATATGACTACAACATTACAAAATATATATTTCAAAGACATTTTATCACTTTAGTTTCCATTAGTCTTGTCAGAACATAGGGAATAGAATCATCCTAAAGACACCCAAAGATGATCTCCAGAAACTAATAATAGAGTTTTAAAAGTTCTTTTAAATCCATAAGACTTAAATATATATAGCTATAAAAGATGTTGACAGAATACTATAATCTACTGTTAAATGTGTCTTCCCTTTACACATTTCTGGGGCGATGACTTAAGAAGAGTCTGGAGACACCTCCTCATCATCCCAAGCCCAGAGCTTCTCTTCCATTCCCTTTCACCCTTCAGAATCTCAGATGTGACTCTGACACACTTACCTCAAGTCCTTTATTGACACATATCTTATAGTCACTAAACAGTCTTTATCTCCCAGAAAATTTTAAAATTATGATGGTGTAGGATTGCTATTTTTGGTTGTGAACTTGATTACATCTGAAATGAACTAAGATAAAAAAAAATGGCAATCACACCAGAGAGAGAATTCTTTGCTTAATTTGAAATAGGAGGATCCATTTCTATTCCAGATTTTCAGGTAAGAAGACACACCTTTAATCTGGGCCTTGCCTTAAAGATATGGAAGAAGGAAACTTTTTTTCTTTGCTGGCTTGTTCCTGCCTTCTTAGCAAGTCCATTCCGTCACTGGCATTAGAGCTACTTCTTTGGGATTCCAGTGTCTCTTGAAGATCAGCTGAGTATCCAGCCTCATTGACTGAGGAACTTCTAGATTATTGGACTTTCTATTTATAGGCAGCAAATATTGAATTAACTGGATTGCAGCATCTAATAAATCGAATATTGTATGTATGTGTGTTGTGTGTGTGTGTGTGTGTGTACACATATGCACACATTCTTTAATTTCTGTTATTTTTCAGTGGTGCTTCACCTGCCTAATGCTGTGACCCTAATAAAGTTCCTCATGTAGTGGCAATCAGCAGCCATAGTTATTCTCATTGTTATTTTCTAACTGTAATTTTGCTACTGCTAAGAATTATAATATAAATAGGTGATGTGCAGAATATCCGATATGCAATCCTTAAGATTAGTAGAGAATTGAGAAAATAGGTTTACAAATTTAATCTATGTAATAAATGTGAAAATATTTGAAGCAATGCATTTATTAATAAATTAAATATAAATTAGGAAGAATAAAGATATTGAAATAAATATATTTTTAAAAGAAAAAATTTAGAAATGTTTATGATATATTTGAAGATAAGTGGAAAGTTCTGTCTTGTTGTGAAGACATTAATGATGGCTACCTTCGGTGTCACCTAGATGAGTCCAGTTCCTGAGAGCTGATGTGAGTACATGGTACTCCCTTTAATGGAGAAATAGTGCTCATGTTTATGAAAGTGGACTATCTGATTGTAGGTAGGAATGGGGGTAGGATACCATGAAAATAGTTTGTTATTATACTACAGATGAGATCAACGCTAGGACAGGAAGATATCGATGTCCAGCTTCCATATCAATTGGGGAAAGCTGAGGTGGGATGTGAATCCTGTGGCTGGATAACTGGTGACCCTGTAAAATTTCTCTTAGGGCAACCTTCCAAGCCAGAAATGATAGTTACCAGCAATAGCTTCCACTGATGGTGGCAAGCTGGATCTAGGGCTGATGGCTCCTAGCGTGGGCTTCCACTGATGGTGGCAAGAATCTAAAAAAGAAAGGGAAAGGAGAGAAAAGAATCACACACACACACACACACACACACACACACACACACACACACACACACACACACACTTACCCTAGACGATGTAAGACAGACTCCAACAGAAAGGTTTTAACAAGCTGCTTGTACTTCTTTTTATTATTATCTTCTTATTTTCATCTTTATCCTTACTCTTATCCATGTTCTTAACTATTTTCTTATCCTTATCATTTTCTCCTTTTTCTCCTTTTTCTTTTTCTTCTTCTTCTGCTCACAGTTTATATAACCCAACAGAATCTTTTAAGCAGTACAAAAATCACAATGGGTTTAGATTCTAAGAAGTAATATTATGAAGATCTTAAAGCAATTACAAATCTAAATGCTTATATAAAAATCAGCCATGTCTATTTTAAGTCATAAATGTGCTCATGTACTCATTAATATATTTAATTAAGTTATATCAGGAAGTTGAGAGCAGAAAAATGGAATAACGACATTAATTGTCATCTCAGTCCCTAGCCCAGATTGAAAAAGTCACATCAGCCAGTGCTGCTATGGGCCATTGTTCTTGCTTTACCAAACTCAAAAAGTCCGTAGCTTTATCAATAAGAGTGTAGTTTCTATTAACCTAAATTGTTCACTAAGATTTCCTGCATCAGGGCCAACAGCAAAAACATCTTCACCTTACTTTGCTAACAATCTATTTTCCCTAAGACTTTCTACATGAGAGCCACCAGCAAAAACATCTTTACCTAACATTGCTGAACATTCTGTTTTCCCAAATTCTTTCTAAAGGTAGTGATCATTGTTAGCAATCTAGATCTGTGGGTTGTTTTCTGAGATGATTGAATCATTAATCTGCTCCAGCAGAATTGCCTGAAAGAGATCAAGCACAATTTTTGAGTATGCCAATGATACTGCCCAGTGAGGGGCTGGAAGCCCCCTTTACAGTACTCGCACAATTCACATATTAAGGGGATTATAAGGGCTGCAAAGGTAACAAGCAGAGCTATGCTCATAACAGGATTAAGTCCTCAGGACATGTAGTTCTCAGGGTTATGCCTCACAGAGACACACCAATCGTGGGTTTGCTAACCAGTGGCTGCATTCCATGAGTTCAAGAGCTGTTTTGCTGTTCTTCTTGTCCAGACACACAACAAGAAGACACATATTTCAGATCAAACAGCGAGATGAAATAGATACACAATCTACATCGTAGGAAAGGAAATACAGCTATTGCAAAACACATATGAAACATTGTTATGTAATTGATTATGGACTTAGAAAATTCTACATGCATATAATACTGAGATTCCACATCATTATACATGGATATATTTAGAAATTACTTAATGTGTAATATAGAAAGTATTTACTGAAGTCTCTGTCACATAGCGATTTAGGAAGCAGATGTGTTTTTCCCTTGAATTAAGGAGTGCAGGGCCCCCAGCTGTACTATTTGTTATCATTATTTCAATTCTGATTTACATCTAGAATAGTGCAAAACAAATAGGTATTCTAGATTCTTTTAGATACAATATAAAACCGAGACTTATTTTTCTTGTTGAAGTCCATAAAGTGAATATGAAACTCCATGATGAATATGAGGTGCCATATTTTAAAAGTCATAAACTTTTAGATTTTGGTGCAACATAGAGAGGTATGATAAAACCCTTGTTGGGTAAATTGCATTAGTTCCTCCTCAGACCATTACCTTCAATTAGCTTCGATTCTGATTTTATATAAAGCACACACTTCAATACTTCTTCTATTTGAAGTAATCAGAGAACACAGACGGCAGAGCAAGTTCTTCTAGTTACCCTTAAATTTAAGGGATATGGTAATTAATTAATACTAAATCTGAGTCATCCAGGAACATTAAAGGAAAACATAACATTCTGTCACACTGAAAGGCATTATTTAAAGGTCATGAATATTTTCATGCTTTGTGTAGTTTGAGGGCTCATGATAGCCACTGGATGCTGTGGGAACTGCAGAAGAGGAAGCAAAGTCAGAAACAACAGCAAATACCATCTCAATTGGTCAGTCTATGCCTCTACTGTCTCTCCCTTCCTTTGTTACATCAAAACATTATTGGAAGAGTACTATAAATGGCACAATTGAATTATTGAAAGCACTTAAAATTTTTATTAATTTATTCAGATTACAGGTCAATTGCCATCCCATCATTTGTGTCCTCCCATTCCTCCCTCCCTCCTGCTTTCACCTTATCCCCTCCCCTAGGTCTATGACCGAGGGGGATCTCCTCCTCCACTATATGGTCATAGGCTGGCAAGTCTCATCATGGTATCCTGCTTATTCTTTCTTTGAGTGCCACCAGCCCTCCCCACCAAGGAGAGGTGGTCAAATATGAAGCACCAGAGTTTACGTCAAAGTCTGTCCCCAATTGTATTATAAGTTCTGCAATATTGAAAGAATGAGATACCCTGACAGTTGATGACTCTTTGGCAAATACATGTTGGCTAATATTGGATGACTTTTTAATTATGCACCTCAATGTTTATAGAGTTTGGACACCTGCTAAGCCCTGAGTATAACTCAGATGTCATTGTGATCTTATTCATTACCTTTCAGCCACACTAGTTTATCCCAAGGTTTTCTCAACTATTAATGTCTTCCTCCTGATGCTGTCTCTACCTGAACCCCTTTCCACCCTGCCTGGATAATATACTTGCAGGTCTTCAATTAAAGGGATGAATTTCCACTTTAATCGACTAAGACAGAAAAAAGGGGAGCCACTGAGCAAAGCAAAAGAGTGAAGTCAAATCTAGTGAATTGCATAAATACTGGATAGTTAGGCAAATATCCTTAGCATAAAACAAATAATAAATGATTTTAGATTTGAGGCCCTTGTAATTTCTAACCCTGTAACTATACCCTATTGTAGCATGCCTAGATTTAACAAAAGTTAGTTAAGAGATCAAGTAGTGAGACAAATTAGATGAAACAAAGTTTGCAGAGCTAGGAATAATATTCTAATATTTTTACATAAACATTAAGCATCAGATAATTTCCAGTGAACACATGTGAGAAGTTTCCAGCCGAAGCAATTATTTTCCTGACTTTATTTCATTCCATTCTAAATAGCTAAAATATTTACATTTTTATTTAGATGGCTGTTTGTGTAAATTAATTCTGAGTTTCATAAGTGAACATGACAGTTATTACCATAAGCATACCCTTTCTACAGATGACCTACAGTCAGATAAATCTTTCAGCAATAGACATTTGTAACTATTTGTTGGTCTCCTTCATCATGAAATTCCATATAGTTTGTCCAGGTAATATACATTATATCACTTTTTTTTTTTTGTATACTAACACTGTCTCTTAAAAACGTGCACTATGCCACCAACATCTTGTCATGCTATGTGACTATGTAATTTTCTTCACACAATTGTGGTGAGTTAATTTCTTTGTCTTTCTCTTTCATAAAGTATCCTTAACAATTTAAACAAACACTATGTACTGTGAAACAAGTGAGAAAAGCAGTTTACTCTATTAAAGAACAATTATTCAAGGAAAACAAAGTTTAAGTGACATAATTATAATTTTCTTATTTGGTATTAAAACAATGAAAGAACAGTAATTAAAATAATGGAAAATATTTTTTTCTGATAAAACATATATTATAATATAATGTCAATATTTCAAGGTAATATTTATCAAATACCTTGTGACATGGAAGTATTATTTTAATTCAATTCTACTAGCTGAACTTACTTATTTTCAAAATCAATTTCTCAAAATTATCTTAGCTCTGGTTCTCAAAGCTTATTCAGGTATAATGCGTCATTCCTCCATGGAGGCCTTATTCATCTTGGTGACTGATGACTATGGATCTGGATGACACTCTGTCAAACTGCTAAATGTTATCGATGACAGCAGCATTGATATCTTTTACTTATCTATTTTAAATATGACTTTTACATTTTTAAATTCAGAGAATAAGTCCCTTGATCCTGTGTATTTCTTTGTCTTTGATGAGGCAATATTCTCTAAGTTTGGTGTTCAGGAAGATTGATTCTTTTTCCTGAAAACCTGTTGTTTCGCCAAATAATTTTTTCATGGGTCCATTAAATAGTTCATTAAATGGTAATAATTCACATGCATTTCAGTTAGGACTTAAATCTGCCAGATGGTTTATAGCACAGTTGACTTCAGCCATTTAGAATGTTATTCATAAACATTTGTCATCTTAAATCTTGTCATGAATCTTTTTCATGCAAGTATTAGTTTTTTTTTCCTTTGCAGAAGAAAAGTTGCTTTTGTGATACTAATTCTTTTGCAGCTAGTTCTTCCTCCTATGGTCTCATTAGTTTGAGCTAAATAGATTTTCAGATCGAAGCCAAAGGTCCCTACAGAAGCACAGCCATATAAGCTTTTAGCTGGTATTACCCTTCTTGTGCTACCATAATTAGCCATGGCCTCACGTCAGAGCTGTAAGTGATAGAAATTAGATTTTGAAAAGAGTAAAAAAAAATCTCATGCTTAATAGAGAGGCCTTACAGGAACAATGTCAAATACTTCATAATAAGGTGTCATTTAGTCAAAGATAAATTTTCACATGCTAAGAAGCCAAAGTTAATGTATCTGACATTGGTTAATTACACTATCACCACAAAAGAGTTATAGTTAGATAATGTAAGTATCCAGAGTTTTACTGATTAACAAACAACTTTTATATTTTTAAACTTATTTAGTATGATTTGTTTGTGTTCAGTGTCAGTGAAATAAAAGAAACTATAATGATAAATGCAGCGTTTTCTGTTACAGAGAGCAAACATCTTTGCTAAGCCTAACTATAATATTTTCAGCGGGTTTATAAAATGAGTTCCAAAATTAATATACATTGTATTTAATAAAATTGATAAAGTAAATAATAAATATTAACTATAATATTAGATAGTGAGTGTGAAGCATGTTATTTCATAGTCCAGAGTATTTTCTGAATCAAATTATTTTATGAATGATATTCAACATGCCTTCTTAGAGAACTGCAGGCGAGTGCATAGAATATGCTCTCTACAAAATCACAGATCCAGGTATGTTGACAAATAAGAAATACAAATATTTGCCCATTCAATATGTCTCTGGTGGCACTTTGCGAAAGTAGTTACGGTCTAACCCCTTTAGGTTCCTCAAGCAAACAATAAAATGAGCGTAACACCACAGAAAGTAATATAGTGTTACAAATGATATATGTTATACATATTTGACCAAAAAAACCTACAATTTCTTTTTTAATAGTTGTCTGCATTTCCATTTGAATGTATAACAGACACTTTTAAGTTCAAAAGATAAAAATATTAAATGTACAAAGTGTTTTGTTTTTTCAATTCATAACAATGAGGATTATTTTACAAAGTGTGGGCCTTCAGAGTTGCTCATTTAACGTGTCGCTATTTGTTCTTCCATCATGGAGACATATGGTGAATATTACTTCCTTGGAGTGTAACTGTCCAGATAGTTTGCTCTTAACCAGAACTCTATCCTTTTTACTGCAGCTTTCTTCAGATCTATCACTGTTCACTCTGAATATTAGGAACATTCTCAGGTGCTATTTTTGTTACAGGGTTTCAATCCTCGGATTCTAATGCCAAATGGTCAGCCTTGTAAACTCACATACCACAACATATAGTCTGAACAGGTAATACATAGAAAAAAAAATATATATATGCATATAATGACAAATTGAGAAGAGGCTATTGATGGAGAAAGGGGAGAGAAGTAGAAAATGTTATAATCATTAAAATTATTGTACCCATGGTGGATGTATTTGTGGAAAATATTCAAAGAAAAGAAAAATTATAACTATTCCATTATGTTTCCATTTATGGTTGTGAGCCTAGCCTTTAATGGCTGAGCCATCTCTCCATTTAAAATAATCTTCTTAGCTAACAGTGAGATCATAAGTTTTAGTAGGTATGGAGAATTAACTATATTACAAAGACCCTGAATGAACACAACGTTTGTGCGTTAAGTTGATGTGCATTCATGGAGTCAAAACTCTAACAAAAACTTATATAGAGAGGAAGGGGTGCTCTCAATTTATCAAAAGGTTTACGTAGATTTTTCACACTAGTTTGCTTTTTATTGGATAAAATAGATACTAAATACTCACAGTAGAAACAAAGCAAAGTCAATCCCTCTTCTCTCTTTTTAATGAGTATATTAATATACTGACAGTAATGTTCTAAAGTTTGTTTGTGTGAGTCTTTTCATACATTTCAAAACAATTAAAATGCTTTATTTGAAATCTTGAGATTTTAATTAGTAAACTGTGGTCTTCACAGACACTTTTTTTTTTTTGAAGAAAAATGACTTCAGATTGACATTTGTAATGCAATTACACATAACGTGTAGAGATACATTCTAATTTAAAAGCTGATCTACTCATTATCCAAAGGTATGTTTCTCAGGTTTCCTTCTGCCCTCTGTTTCCTCTTCATCACCTTTCCTTCTCCTCCTCTCCCTTCTTTCTGTTCTCCTTTGTCATTTTTCAGACAGGACCTCATTTTGTACCCTGGGCTGTCCTAAAAGTCATGATGTAGGACAAACATTTAATAAACTTGTGTTGGCTTTCTCCACACTCAACCTGATTCTAGCCCTCCTTTTCTTAAGATGACAAAAAATACAGTCCTGAAATTAAGGCCATCTTATTGGTAAAGAAAGACAATATTTAAATATTTTATTTGATATTTCTCATTTAAACAGTTGATTATTTGAGTTGATAGAAATCATGTAATAGAAGTCACTGGAAATAACAAAAACATTTAAGATATTGTCATTTTGCTTAGTTAACATCAGGACTCTCTTTTAAAAAAAAAATCAAATGAAGTTCACCAAATATAGTAAGATTTGTCCTATACTCAGAAGACCCAAATTTCTGTAGCAATTAGATATTTTATTTTGTAAAATCCAACAAAATTAATATGTGCCTCAGCATTTCTATTGGTCAACATTCAAATAAAATTTATATTTATTGGAATTTAAGCTTCTAAAAGTGTCTTTGCCTAGGTCGTCCCTTCCCCATTTTATGTCCTGAACTATAATCCACCAGGTTTAGTCATGCTGACAATTCTTCCTGTCTATGTGCTAAAGGCGCCTCTATATTTCTCTAGGGATCAGGCATATATTTAAGTGGAGAAAAAGAAGATAATCTGATGCTTATGCAGTTCATGCACAAGTAGAATTGCTTTAGCATTTCTGGCCCAAATGGTGGCGTGGTCATTTTAATTTTCTAAAATGGAGAGAACAACTTAAGGAAGTATCACATTCAGTAGAAGCACAGAAACATTGTTATTGTTTGGTTGAAAGGCCATTTGAAATCCAGTAGCAGTACTAAAAATCTTAAAATTTTATTGTGAACAAGAATCATTTAGCATTAGATTCAATCTAATAATCTTTCAAATACTATCATTTTATAGTGAATTAATTAGAATAATTCATTTGAATTAATAATTCAAAATATTCCATTTTAGTTCAATGCTAAACTCTGAAAGCTACATAAATCACTAATTAATGTATAGTTATGAGTTCTTAAATGCTCAAAGAGATAAGAAATAATTAGTATTTCTTCCATATGATAGAGACAAAAATATTGATTGTGTCTGCAATGTGTGTATATAAGAGAGTTTCTAAAACTGCTGAATAAATGGGTAAATTTTATGATGTTTATTCCTATATCTGGGGCAAATATCAAGTCTCATTTTAAAAATAAATCAAGATACAATCTAAAACTACATTGTTGACTATCTTTTACATCTTTCAAGATGCTTTCTGTAATATTGGGTTTGAAAAGTTGTATGAGCTTCAAAACTCAACCTATGTCATAATAATTCAGATATTCCTTTGTATAGTATAGAAATTTTCACAACTAATGCAAAAATAGTAATAAAATGATACCATATATTCTAAATTATTCCCTAACCTAACATTAGAAACAACAGACTGTTACAAAAATCTCATATTGTAATTCCATATTTATGTTGAAATCATGTGCTCCTGAAACTAGTATTGCTACATGGTATGAGCAAATCACACTTTCAAGTTAAGAATACAAAAATAATGGGACAAAACACATATACAGTCACACTATCAATGCAAGATGTGTTTTTTACGACTATTCATTCTGCTTTCACAAAAGGATAGCATCATTTTCGTTATCCTCAGGTCTCTATCATGTTTAATTTCATGACTCATTTTTGTGTTATGTTGCTTGGGGGGTAATTTTACTTTGTAATGAAACAATGCTCATTTAAATTTATTATTTGTATACCCTTAGGAACAACTATTTCCACAGGATTAAAGGAGCACCCATAGACATGTTCCCTCATATTGTTCCAATTTTACAAGAGAGCACAGAGACCATGGTTTGTGTTTTCTTCCTGGCCTGTCTATAGCCTCCTCTGACTCAAGCCAATTGAGAAATATAGTTAATTGAATGGAGAATCTGATTAATAAAGTCTATCTCATTACCTTAATTTCCAACTTCCTACATGGTTAAATTGTATTATTGTATATCCATTTAGAGATCTAATGTTACATTCAAAAATAAAAAGATTAAAACACTTGAAGATGGCCTTCTTTAAAACAAAAATAATATGATTTTTTGGTATAGAAATTTCATTCGTTTTGTGGGTATCTTTTTAATTGAGCAGGGAAGATTGTTTCTAAAAATAATGCTACACCCTCATACCCAAAACATTATTGCTAACTTCACCTACTATGTTTGAATAGTATGGAAACGTGTACTAAAATCATGGGTCAGAAAATGGCCCATAGTTTTGTGGAGATGTGCAAATGGCAAATACTCTGAGAGGGTTGAATTGCACACGAATTAGCAGCAGTTTCCATATCTTCACTGACTCCCTTAATCAGGGTAATACACCATCCATCTACACAGGCTACTCTCCTGACCATAAACGGCATTGTCTTCTATTGTTTGCTTCTTCACGACATTAGTCTTCAAATTCATCAACTGATCAAATTAGAAAACTCCTTCTTGCACAGCAAGTGCAGAGTCACTAATTAATTAAGTTTACAAGAATCAAAGTAAAAATTTACTAGGAAGAATTTAGGGAGCATAACTTTTATAAGGATCTGAAGACACATGCTTTGTGTTTTGTTTGTCTAGAGTCAACTCACAGAATCATTTAAGTTTACAATTCAGAAATTCTTAATTTCAGTGCTGGTTTAAAATTATACTTCTGAGAACAGCAGAGATTTCTTGCTAATGTATCCATAAAACACAAATAAGGTCATTTAAGTAAAATATATATAACAATTTCTGACATTAGTTAAAAATGATGCTTAGAAAGTACACATGAGATCTTCCTGCTTTAAGCTATGCTTTATTTTCAACTAGATCCAAAATGATAAATGGATAACATACAACTTAGTTAGAACCAAACTGTTTTTATTATTCTAAGCTAACTTCTAAGTCAACAATGGAGCAAGTGGTAAAGCAAGAGAAATTGTCAGTGATTTTTCCACAGTGGGGAAAACTACAGAAAATAATTTATGAGAATTAATATTCTCTTAAAGTTTTGTACTTATTAACAACCTGAACAAAGCAATTTAGAGTCTGCTCATCAGTTTTGCTGATGATACCATATTAGACATGTTTGTTAATGACTCTGAGAGTAAGAAGTATGATTTTAAATGAATTTGACAAATTGTAAATGAGCTTTTCCCTCTAAAACTTAAATAAATAAAGTATTCTTGGAGCTTTTTTTTAATCCATGGAGATAACACAAATTGTGAAAATATCACAAAACAGAAAGAAGAATTGACAGAGAAGAAATGCACTGAAATAAAATTTGGACGTAATCATGAAAGGAAAACAGCAACTTATTGTATAATGTCAAATAAGTACACATAGTAAATGAAAATAATCTCCTGAGTACATGTTTTTCAACCATTTCACATTATCCTTTAATTATAATAGTTTCCTCTTTTGCCAAGTTCTATGCTTTATTTTATATTTTTACTAATTTATTCAGATTACATCTTAATTGTTATCCCATCACTTTTATCCTCCCATTCTTCCCTCCCTCCCACTTTCACCATATTCCCCTTTCCTAGGTCTATGACCCAAAGGGACCTCCTCCCCCACTATATAGTCATAGACTATCAAGTCTCATCTTTGTAGCCTGCTTATTCTTTCTTTGAGTGCCACCAGGCCTCCCCACCAAGGGGAAGTGGTCAAATATGGGGCACCAGAGTTCATGTCAGAGTCAGTCCCCACTCTCCACATAACTGTGGAAATTGGCCTTTCCATTGGCTAGATCAGAGTAGGTCTTTGATGTTTACTACTTGTATTGTCCTTGGTTAGTACAGTGGTTTGAGCTGAACCCCCTGGACCCCAATCCACCTGTCACAATATTCTTCTTGTAGGTTTCTAGGACCCTCTGGATCCTTCTATTTCCCCATTCTCTTTTATTTCTCTTACCTAGAGTCCCAGTAGGATGTCCTAACAAATATTCCAATCTCCTTGTAATGAAATTCCATTTCATGGAATATGTTTTTTGGGATAGTTCTCAATTATAAGAGAGTATATATCATGTGACTCTTTCTGCTTCTGGGCTAACTCACTCAATATGATTATTTCTAGCTCCATCCATTTGTTGACAAATTTCTGAATTTCCTTGTTTTTCATAGCTGAGTAGCATTCCAGTGTAAATGTATCACAGTTTCTTTATCCATTCTTACAACTGAGGGACACTTGGGTTGTTTCCAGGTCCTGGCTATTATGAATAAGGCTGCTAGAACATTGTTGAGCCTACGTCCTTGTTGTGTGGTGGAACAGTTTCTGGGTATGTTCCAAGGAGTGGGATAGCTGGGTCTTGAGGAAGCCCTATTCCCAGTTTCCCAAAAAGCACCAGATAGATTTCCAAAGTAGTTGTAAAAGTTTGCATTCCCACCAGCAATGAAGGAGTGTTCTTCTTTCTCCACATCCTCACTAGCATGTGGTGTCGCTTGAGTTTTTGATCTTAGCCATTCTGATGGATTAAGATGGAATCTCAGAATCATTTTGATTTGCATTTCCCTGATGACTAAAGATGTTGGTCATTTCTTTAAGTGTATCTCAGCCATTTGATATTCAACTGTTGAGAATTCTCTGTTTAGTTCTGAGCCCCATTTGGTGGTGTTTAATTTCTTGAGTTCTTTAAATATTTTGGATATTAGATCTTTGCCAGATGTAGGGTTGATAAAGATCTTTTCCCAGTCTGTAGACTGTTGCTCTGTCTGTTCACAGTGCATTCTGCCTTAAAGAAGCTTCTCCGCCTCATGAGGTACCATTTAATTATAGCTTACCTTAAGGTCTGGGCTGTTGGTGTTCGGTTCTGGAAGTTGTCTCCTGTGCCAATGTGTTCCAGATTCTTCCCCCCTCTTTCTTCTAACCAATTTAGTGTCTCTGGTTTTATGTTGAGGTCTTTAATTCACGTGGACTTGAGTTTTGTGCATTGTGACCAATATGTGTCTAATTGCATTTTTCTACATGTAGACATCCAGCTAGACCAGCACCATTTGTTGAATATGCTATCCTTTTTTCATTGAATAGATTTGGCTTCTTTGTCAAAAATCAAGTGACCATATGTGTGGATTCATTTCTGGATCGTTGATTCAATTCCATTGATCAACCAGCCTATTGGTGTGCCAGTACCATGCTGTTTTAATTACTGTTGCTCTATAGTACAGATTGAGATAAAGTATGGAGATTCCTCTGGAGGATTTTTTATAGTATAGGATTATTTTAGCTAGTCTGGGTTTTTTGTTTTTCCATATGAAGTTGAGAATTGATCTTTCAATGACTTTAAAAATTATATAGGTATTTTGATAGGGATTGCATTGAATCTGCAAATTGCTTTTGGTAATATGGTTATTTTTACTATATTGATTCTCCCAATCCACGTACAATGGAGATCCTTCCATCTTCTGATGTCATCTTCAATCTCCTTCTTTAGAGATTTGAAATTTTTTCAAACAAGTCCTCCACATGCTTAGTTAGAGTTACTCCTAGATATTTTATATTGCTTGTGGTTAACATGAAGGGTGTGGTTTTCCTAATTTCTTCCTCTGCATGATTGTCATTTGTATATAGGAAGGCTACTGACTTTTTTTAGTTAATTTGTATCCAGCCAATTGGCTGAAGGTGTGTATCAGCTGTAGAAGTTCTCTGGTGGAATTTTGGGCATCACTTATGTACACTATCATATCATCTGCAAATAAGAATAATTTGACTTCCCTCTTTCCCACATGGATCCCCTTGATCTCCTTTTGTTGTCTTACTGTTCTGGCTAGAACTTCAAGAGCTATAATAAAGAGAGTTGGAGAAAGTGGGCAGCCTTGTCTGGTCCCCGATTTTAGGGGAATTTCCTTGGGTATATCTCCATTTAATTTGTTGGCTATTGGCTTGTTGTATATAGACTTTATTATGTTTAGGTATGTGCCTTGCATTCTGATCTCTCCAAAACTTTAAACATGAATAGGTGTTGGATTTTGTCAAATTCTTTTTTGGCACCTAAGGAGATGATCATGGTTTTTTTCCATTCAGATGTTTATATGGTGATTACATTGATGGATTTTGTATATTAAACTATCCCTGCATGCTTGGAATAAAGCATCTTTGGACATGGTGAATGATATCTTTGATATGTTCTTGTATTCATTTTGTGAGTATTTTATTGAGAAATTTTGCATCAATATTCATTAGAGAAATAGCTCTGAAAATCTCTTTTTTTTTGTTGGGTTTCTATGGGGTTTATATATCAACATGATTGTGGCCTCATAGAATGAATTTGGTAATGTTCCATCCATTTCTATCTTTTTGAATAGCTTGCAGAGTATCGGTAATAGCTCTTCTTTGAAGGTCTGGTATAATTCTGCACTGAAACCATCTGGCCCTGGGCTTTTTTTGGTTGAGAGACTATCAATGATTGCTTCTATTTCTATAGTAGAAATAGGATTATTTAATTTGTTTATCTGATCTTAATTCAATTTTGGCAGGTGGAATTGATCAAGAAAATTGTCCATTTCTCTTAGATTTTCAAATTCTGTGGCATATATGCCTTTAAACTACCAGCTTATGATTCTTTGTATTTCTTCTACTTTTGTTACTGTGTCTCTCCTTTCAGCTGATTTTGTTAATTTGAATTGTGTCTCTCTGCCTTTTTGTCAGTTTGGCTAATGGTTTGTCTATCTTGTTGATTTTCTCAAAGAAATCTTGGTATTCTTGATTCTCTGAATTATTCTCTTTGTTTCTCATTTATTGATTTCAGCCCTGAGTTTTATTATTTCCAGATGTGTACTTTTCTAGGGTGTTTCTGCTTCTTTTTTTTCAGGGCTTCCAGAAGTGTCATTAAGTTGCTTATATAGGATGTTTCCTATTTCTTTATGAAGGCACTTACTGCTATAAATTTTCCTCTTAGTATCGCTTTCAGTGTGTCCTACAGATTTGGGTATGTTTTTATATCATTTTCATTGAATTTCAGAAAGTCTTTAATTTCTTTCTTTATTTCTTCCCTGACCCAGTTCTCATTAAGTAGAGAGTTGTTTAGTTTCCAAATGTGTGTAGACTTTTTGGTATTTCTGTTGTTGTTCAAGTCCAGCTTTAGACCATGGTGACCTGATAAGTTAAGGTACAAGGTATTATTTCAATCTCCTTTTATCAGTTAAGGCTTGCTTTGTGACCTACTATATGATCATTTTTCGAGAAAGTTTCATGGGGTGCTGAGAAAAAGGTATAATCCTGTGTGTTTGGGTGAAATTTTCTGTAGTTATACATTAGATCCATTTGATTCATGACTTTGTTCAGTGTCCTTATTTCTCGGTTTATTTTCTGTTTCACTGACTTATCTTTTAGTTAATGCCAAGTGTTAAAGTATCCCACTATTAATGTGTGAGGATCCATGTGTGGTTCAAGTTTTGTTAATAGTTCTTTTACAAATGTGGTTGTCCTTGTATTGGGAACATAGATGTTTAGAATTGTGAGGTCTTCTTGGTTGACTTTATCTTTGATGAGTATGAAGTGACCATCTTCATCTCTTTTGATTAATTTTGATTGGAAGTCTATTTTAATAGATATTAAAATTGCTACACCAGCTTGCTTCTTGTGTCCATTTGCTTGGTATACATTTTTCCAGCTTATTACCCTGAGATAATGTCTATCCTTGTGGTCGAGATGCATTTCTTGAATGCAGAAGAATTTAGGGTCTTGCTTATGCATCCATTCAGTTAGTCTGTACCTTTTTCTTGGAGAATTGAGACCATTGATGTTGAATGATATTAATGAACAGTGACTGTTAAGTCCCTTGTTTTGATGTTGGTTGCAGTAGAGTATTTTTGTGTTTATGTTTTTGCAACAGTGTAATTATCTGTTCCTCTGTAAATTTGATTGTAGCTTGTCACTTTTGTTGAAAGTTTCCTTCTAGTAACTTCTGTAAGGCCAGGTTTGTGGATAGATACTGTGTGAATGTTTTTTGTCGCGGAATATTTTATTTTTTTCATCTATGGTTATTGATATTTTCACTGGGTATAGTAGTCTGTCCTGGCATCTGTGGTCTCTTAGAGCTTCCAGAACCTCTGTTCAGGCCCTTCTGGCTTTTATGGTCTTTGCTTAGAAGTTGGGTGTTATTCTGATTGTTTTGCCATAATATGCTACCTGGCCTTTTCCTCTTGCTGCTTTTAATATTTTATCTTTGCTCTGTACATTTTGTGTTTTTATTATGTGGCAGTAGATTTTCTTTTCTGGTGTTCTGTAGGCTTCTTGCATGTTTATATGCATCTTCTTCTGTAAATTGGGGAAATATTCTTCTATGATTTTGTTGAACATATTTTCTGGGACATAGAGTTGGGCATCTTTCCTCAATGCCTATTATCCTCAAGTTTTGTCTTTTCATGGTGTCCTTGATTTCTTGGATGTTATGTGTCAGGAATTTTTCAGATTTAGCATATTCTTTGATGGTTGTTTCGAGTTCTATGATTGTATCCTCTAGTCCTGAGATTTGTTTCTATATTTCTTGATTCTGTTAGATAAGTTCACCTCTGTTGTTTGCATTCTTCTCCAATCTCTCTAGTTCCCATTTTTCTTCTTTTGTGCCTTGATCACTGTTTCCATTTTCTTCCTCAGATCTTGAACTGTTGTATTGATTTCCTTCATCAATTGTTTGTATTTGCCTAAGTTTCTTCCAGGGCCACTGTAAGGCCTCTTTTATGTCTTCAACCTGTTTGGTTACATCTTCCTGTGTTTGTTTATAGATTTTACTCATTTCTTCCATTATCATCTTCATTGCTAAGGATTTGAGGTCATTTTCTTGTATTTTGATTGTGTTTGAGTTCTCAGGGTTGCTTTCTTTGGGATAGCAGGGATCTGGAGATGTCAAGTTATTTTGGGTTTTGTTATATGAATCCTACACTGCCCTTTAGTCTTCTTGCTATCTCTGAAATTGTGTGGTAGATTCTGGCATCCTTCACTGGTCATTGAGAGTGGATAGCTGGTGAACTATTGTAGGTCATGTGCCCTTTCCTGTGGGGATCAGGGAGTTCTTCCCTGGAACTGGCAGGTGACCTGGTTTCTGCTCCAGGAGACTTTGCTTTTGCTGTACACCTTAAGCTCCCAACTGGGTCAGCAGAGGTTGGCTTTTGTCTGATCCCATTCAAGCAGCTGAGAAGAATCACACCAGTTGTGTTGGGGTCAGCTGTTTAAATTTCTGCCTGGGCTACCCTGTGACCTCCAGGGTTCTCCGTGGACTGGTGTGGGGTGGGTGGTGGTGTCTGAGGACAGATTCCTTAAGACTTCCCCAGGCCAGGAGCTCCAGTGTTTCACCATCATACACACTGCCTTCGGGCTATGGAGACCAGGTGCAGTTCACAGGTGGGTTGCATTCCAAAGTCTGGGGAGTGGTTTCAGGACCTCTGAGGGCTGTTCATTGACCCAGGGTCAGACCTGCCCATGGCCCGCACTGTGTGGTACCCTACTCACCTAGTGTTCTCCAGTTTTTGCAGTCTGTGGCTCCCAGTCCGGTCCCTGGTCTCCATGTGGTAGATAAGATACAGTGTGTGATAGGCGCCACAATCCTATGACTCAGAGGTCTAACTAAAATATTTTATACTTCTTATTAATCTGTGCATTTACATTCACATAGAGACACACACAGACCCAGACACTGACATGAGGTGTGGATTTTGAAATCAGAAGACAACCAGTTGAAGTCTGTATTTCATTTTAATATGTAGATCTTGGTGATCAATAACACTTGGTAAGTGTCTTAGTTGGGTCAATATTGCTCTGATGAACACCATGACCAAAAGGAATTGGGGAGGAAAGCATGTATTTTGCTCATAGTTCCATGTCAGTTTCTCATAAAAAACGGTGAGGACAGAAATGTACACAGGGCAGGACTCTAGAAGAAGAATCTGAAGTTTGCCTACATTTAGGCAGAATTCTGTCTCTAGCCAAAATGAGGACATTTTACCCAGTGGCTAGTTTGCCACATTTGAAGCCATGTCCATAAGTAGGTTCTCTGATGCTCATCATCCTCTTTGAGGTATCCTAAGTATTGCCAGGAGTTAATCTGTCTCATTGTCAATGAATCTTTAAAATAATAAAAAATGTCTTTAAATGTCATATTTTGCATGTCTGTGAGGTTTTTGAAGATCTTATGCAACTATTTTACCTTCTCTTTCTATAGAACCATATTTATCTATTATACCTAGGATGTATATTCTTGTGATAAAAATAGACTAGTAATTGGCATCATCAAAAGTCTCCCAGCTGAAAAGCCCAAGACCAGATTGATTCAGTGCAGAATTCTACCAGACTTCAGAGAAGTGCTAATACTAATTCTCTTCAAACTATTCTGTAAAATATAATCTGAAGAAACATTACCAAACTCATTCTATGAGGCCACAGTCACCTTGATACCTAAACCACAGAAAGACACAACAAACAAACAAAATTTCAGGTCAATTTCTTTTATGAACATAGATGCAAAAATACTCAATAAGATACATGCAAGCTGAATGGAAAAAAACACATCAAAATCATCATTCACCACGTAGGCTTCGTCCCAGGCATGTAGGATGGTTCAATATATGCTAATTCATTATATAAACAAAACGAAAGAACATAACTACATGATCATCTCCTTAGATGTGGAAAAAGTATTAAATTTCTTGAAAATTTAAAAGTTTTTGGTCATAGCCTATCTTCTCGGAAGATATTGTACTTCTAGAATGATATTGACAAATTAATATAAAGAAGGAATATTTCTATAAATAAAAATCATTTGTGTATCTCCACAGACTGTAAGAGTTTAATCTTAAGACTATGGTAGTCTCATTGATTCTATTTCCTTAGCTCTATTTATAATCACCTCTTTCTTTCTTTTTATCCTGCGTTGCAATATTTCTTCTTTCTTTCATTTTCCTTCTCACTGTGATTTTATTTTTATTTTTATTTCTTCTAATTTATTTAGATTACATCCTGACTGTTATCCCCTCACTTGTATTTTGCCAGTCCCACCCTCCCTCCCTCTTCCACTCTATCCCCCTCCCCTAGTCCTCTGGCAAAATGGAATAATCTTCCATACAATATGACCATAGCCTATAAGATCTTATCCAGATATCCTGCTTACCTGTGTGCTACCCCACCAAAGGGAAGTGGTCAAATTAAGAGCACCTGAGTTCATGGTAGAGGTAGTCCCATCTCTTCCCACAACTGTGGAGAATGAATAGGGGTGTCTTGCTTTACTGCATGCATTGCCCTTGTATGGTGCAAGAGTTTGTTGTAGGCCCCCTGGGTCTGAATATACTGGAATTCATGGTCTTCATGTGGGGCTCCTGATTCCAGATTCTGGGACTCATGATTTTAAATAATTATTTCTATTTGAGACTAGAACAATATCAAACAAAAATGAGAAATACATAGGGTATCATATTTCTCTGAATACCTATTCTCCCTTGTGAGCAAATTACAGAGATATATAATACAAATATAGGTTATAGTTGTACACATAGATTTATGGATGATTTTAGTAAAAATGGAAGCAAAACAAATATTAAAAATATATACTTGTGTGGAAACTATGCACAAAGCAGCAACAGTCTATTGAAGTCATTTAAATGAGTTTTTGACAGTATTGCTTTTATGCATTAGACTATATTAGACTATCATAAGGAGTAATGAACCACAAAAGAAAAAAATCAGGACGTTTCAATAAGTGGAGTTCACATACCAAGTGTAGTAAAGTAATTGCATAGCTAAGAAGCTCAGTAATATTTAATTTAGTAGGTTTTATGTTGTTGCTGCTTGTTTTTTTTTTCCTTTTCTTTTCTATTACTGGAAACAAAAGACAATTTTTGTTGAAATGACTTAGTCAGTAAAAAGTAGTTTTGCCAAGTCTTATGACCTATAAGTTGCCTTCTGACATCCATTCATGTGCTTTGTCATGCCTGCACTGTTATATAAACACATGCAGAAAAACATCTATAAATACACATAAAAATCAGTGTGTTATATTGATATCACCCACTAAAATGTAATACACAAATGTATATAAATAATATATACATATATATATATATATATATCAGAACATTTATAAAATGTGTGTAGTCATATTAGTCAATGGTGAAAGTTTTTAATTACATGAAGGATAAATTACAGTTCAGCAAACACTTTTATCTGTAAATATAGTGGGAAACAAACAAGATATCAAAGAAAACACAAATTGCTGTGTTTCAAAGGGACTAAAAGCTCAGAGATTAACTACTACTCAATTGAACACAGATATAAGGCTTTAATATAGATCTAAGTGTTTTAAAGATGGGTCTGAAAAATCAGAGCAGGTATTAATAGTTTTGGGTCACAAAGTGACACCAGTTTCTCAAAAATTACTAATAATAACATGAAGTATTGGTCTATGCCATCCCAAAATGGTAAGTTTCAAGGCACCATGAGGATGTGTCCTCAGAAAGCTGTTGTGTTATGAAGAGCTCTTCCCTTAAGATTACGATAAGCAATTGCTAAATAGTTATATTAATATTTGGATTTTAAATACACTATTATTCATAAAGAGAAAAGGGTATATTAGGCATAGAAAGGAAAATATTCTGAGAATATTTCTGAAAGTATTTAGCACTTTGTTATATCATTAGAGTACCTCAAGACTCCCCAAAACCACCTACAGTATGGCTGCAAGTCCCAGCATCTGATTTGACCAGGTGCTTTGTAGGGCCTATCAAGGAGGGTTATGCTAGGATTTTGTCTGTAAACATAACAGAACATCATTAATAGTTTCAGAGGTTGGTTGTCATTAATAGAGTGGGTCTCAGGTTGGGCCAGACATTGGTTGTACATTCCCTCAGTCTCCTACAGATTGGGAAAAGATCTTCACCAATCTTACATTGGACAGAGGGGTAATATTCAATATATAGAAAGAATTCAAGAAATTAAACACCAACAAACCAAAAAACTAACTGAAAATGGGGTATGAAGTTAAACAGAATTCTCAACAGAGGAATCTCTAATGACTGAGAAGCACTTAATGTAATGTTCAACATCCTTAGTCATACAGGAAATGCAAACCAAAATGACTCTGAGATTCTATGTTACACCTTTCAGAATCACTAAGATAAAATACTCAAGTGACAGCACATGTTGATGAGGATGTGGAGAAAGGGGAATGGTACTCCATTGCAGGTGACAGTGCAAACTTGTGCAACCAATCTGGAAATAATCTGGTGCTTTCCCAGAGAGCGAAAATAGTTCTACCTCAAGACCCAGCCATACCACTCCTGGCCATATACCATATTGGAAGGACATTTGCTCAGCTATGTTCATAGCAGCTTCATTCATAATATCCAGAAACTGGAAACAACCTTAATGTCCCTCAGCCAAAGAATGGATAAAAAAACTGTGGTACATTTACACATTTACTCAACTATTCAAAACAAGGAAATCATGAAATTTGCCCCTGAATGGATGGAACTAAAAGGATCCAGACCCAAAAGAGACACATGGTATGTACTCACTTATAAGTGGATTTAAGCCATATATTACAGGATAACAATACTACAATTCACAGACCCAAAGAAGATAAGTAACAAGGAGGGCCCAAACCAGGCACTCCTTGAATCTCACTCAAATTGGAAAATATGATAGACAGCTGAATTGGATGTACAAAGGGTGGGAGAAGAGATGTGGGGAAGGAAACCAGGGTGTGTCAATCAGATCTGGAAGGGAGAGTAGAGGAATTGGAGAGAAAAAGGAAATCAAGGGTGTAGGCTCAATTTTCTTAAAAACTACATTTTATTATGAACTTATTAAATGATCCTACTTCCCTTACAATCCTACTAACTCAAACAATAGGCAAAGGAGATTAAAGAACACCATAATGAAACCTTAAGGATTTTAGTTCCGAGGAACGATTCTCCTGGCATAATCAGCAGGACCTCAGCAAACCAGCAATCCCAACAATATTGCTGCTGGAACCTGGAGCAACTGGAACCTGAAGCCTCACCTGGAGTCCAAAGACTTGAAGCCTTCCCTGGAACAGTTCTCTTTAGGAGGGTCTCTCAAAATGCAGGGATGAAAAGCCAAAATAATCCCAATACATACATTCATATATATTCTCTCAGAATCTCTACTAGGATGTTTTTAGCTGGCAACATCCAAGCTCCCCCACAAACTGGTTTGACTTCTTAGGGGATAAACATCCTGCTTTCTCACTATTCTGTTCCCAATGCCATAATTGGGATCAACACAAAAACATGTTTATCTCTCCTACATCTCCCCTTTTCTATTAAGTATAATAAACTATATACAATAAAAATAATTATGAGACTTATTAAGTAAAAGTCACATCTACGTGGACCAGTCCACTTCTCTTTGACAATCCTGGAGAAATTATTTCACTGTCTATCCTATTCTACTGAGCCTTATCCTAGCGTTCAGAGTTTTTTAAAATAGCAGCTCTGTGACTATCTAGTCTTCAACCACATCAGAGACCCCAGAAGGAAATACTATTTAATATTTAGGAAGTGCAGGCAAGCAACTTCCAAAAGTGTAGACAGAACAGAGGGAGCTGACTGCCTGGACAGTCACAGGTTACTCTCCATCATTAGGGCATCCAGTCTTCAATTGCTGGCCCCAAACTTCTGACAGACTGCTTCTGGACTGGCTCTGAGCTGATGGGCCCCTTCTGTTGTTTCCTACCTGTAAGATACTACCTTGCACACTGCTTTTAGATTTACAATCCCTAGCCCAATGTTTTCCATTCCCACATCTGTAACAGAACCCAGGAAGTCCTGGCAACTCACAGCCATCATGGCCAGATTCTCCTTGTTTTGCCCTATGAAGTACCATTTACTCCAAATTGAGTACATCTGTTATTCTGAGGCTGGAACTTTTAACCTTACAGTTTCTTTGTACATGACCAATTCTGTCACAATTAAAGCACCGAGTGTTATGATATCTGGGACCTCTGGCTATAGCCTGTCCAACAATATTATTTTGGTGTTCTAGAAAGCTAATATTAACCGTTTCTAATACCCATTCACCTAATGGAGCTCCTCCTTCTTTAAAGGGTCTAATTGCCCTCTTATATTCTGTGTTAGCATTCTCATATGCCATAATGAGTTTCAATGCTTGTTTGGTGTCAGAATCTATTATTGTTCTATCTAGCACTGATCCTAATCTCTGCAAAAATTCTGTGACAGCTTCCCCAGGCCTTTGAAATATCTCAGTAAAGGGAAAAGTTTTCTTACACAGTTCATCTACCATTTTTCAAGGTCTTAAGGCTACAATGCGACATTGTTTAGTCACTCTATTGTCATATTGGACTTGTTGTCTTAAGTCAGCATATCACCCTTCACCAACCAATTGCTCTTTACTAACAATTATGTCTCTTCTATTTTCTTGTGGAATTAGAGAAAAAAGGAAACCAAGGGCTGGGGCATCTCTGAGACAAGCTGGAGACCAGAGACAGGGTAGGCTCCAGGGAGGATTTGGGGATGACTCTAGTGGAGCCTCCTAGTATAAGTGGGCCTGGAAACCGTGAAGATCACCTTCTAGACAGGGAAGACTTATAGTGGTGGTAGGGATGGTCTACCCAAACACCCTTCAACACAAAATTTATCCTTCCTACAAGATGTGAAGAGATAAAAACAGAATCAATTATTTATAGGCACATGGAATGCATGTCTATGGCCTTGAAAAAAAACATTAGAATACATGAGTCTAATTTCTATGTTCATATCCTTCAGAGCATGTGGTCTGCTCTGGAGTGTAGTTGATATGCTCAATGTCATAACTTTTATTTCCTTTCACTCCTCTGAATGAACCATCTTGCTCATTCTTCTTTGACTCCCAAAATTCTTGATAAGGCACAAAGCTTGTCAATAAAGGCAATAGGAGCAAAGAACAAAGAAGGTGATTAGAACAGCCTCATCTTAACTTCTCTGTGAGGATACCTAGCGAAAAGAGCTCTTCTGGAAGTTCTTCAGGCTGAAACTAATTTATAAACTATATCATTTTTGCCAACATATGTCAAAATGAAGAAGAGCATATACATATATACACATGGATATTGTACATGCATAATGTTCATTGAAGACAAAAGACTGTGATGACAAAATCATTTTCAGGGTAACCTATAGGGAACAAAATGAAGAGCTCATCTCCTTCGTTTGGTTTGACTATTTATAACCTTGACCTGAGGTAACAGAGCCACATTACAGACTACTAAATGAGAGGATGCCTTGACTTCTAAAATGCTCTCTAAAAATAAAGACTTCCACCTCTTAAAGAAGCTTAAACTAATTAGATAAAGAGCCTAAAGTGAAAAATGAGACATGATCTATTTAAACCCCTTGAACAATATGATATTTATAAAATTTGTCTAAGTATCTCCCATTACATTATCATTGATTGAATTTTCTTCCTCGAAAAAATTCAGGATCATTTCTTGATTGTCCTGATTTTCTCCAAGACAGAGCTAAATAAAGGGAAAAAAGAAGTGTATCTAGGTAGCCAAAATTCTAAAGAAAAATGACACTCTTTACAGTGTCTACAAATTGGATAGGGTATTGTGGTCTAATAATCCCTTACATTATGGTAAAAAGTATTAAAACTAATCTGTAATTGACCAGTGAAGAGAATCTGACTTTTCTGTGACTCTCACATTTACAAATATAAATAATTTTCCTACTATATTTTAACTTGTTCCTGGATATTGATGGGGACATATACTGACCTTGACATATCACTGCAACATATAAAATGCAATCCAACTAACCTTGCTAAATGCAATTAGCTAAATTGATTATTAATATCATCATTGCTATGGGCACTAATTAAGATGAAAATTAATTTCATCACCTAATATTTAAAAAAATCTAATCACATAAATTGTCACTGTTGTAAAAAACTATTTGCAAATGGAAGCCACATCTTCCAAAAGATGACAATAATGTACCTTATAAAATATTATTTATAGACATCTAATTATTGACAATGAATACATATTAAATGCTTCATGGAATGTTATATGGAAAACATTATAATTAACAATAAATTATATTATTCAGAGATGTGAGAAAAATGAAAATACACATAAATTTTTCATATATTAAAAGACAATTTTTTCATTGATTGAAGTTAAACTATATAAACAATCCTCTGGTGGAGCTGTATTTGCTACTGATTCCATAATTGAACATTTTCATATGACTATAAAATAGTCCAGGATAGAAAAACGTTTTAAAAACTTGACTTAAATTTTTTAAAAGTTTCATTTATAAGCTACTGAGGGCTTATTAAATATCAGTTGTATTTTCTTTTTGTCTGAACACCAGGAAAGTGAAGCACTCTACATAAAAGTACGTACTTGGAGTCCAAGATGGCAGTGCCAAGAATGCACTGACTTTGAGTAGCAGGAGATTAGATCGTAGACCAAGCAAATGACCCCTGGCTGAAGACTCCAAAACACCAATGCCTGCCTTTCCCGGATAAGCTATGAGCTAGGGAGGCACAGTTTCAAGTGCCCCTGTGGACAGCTCCAGGATCTAAGGTCACCCAGGGGTCCTTCCACATGGCTCCTTCCACCTACCTAAACACAACTATCATGTTCTGGGGATGTATGGTGCTAGCTTACAGACACCAGACTCCTGCCACTTTGCTTACTTAGGCCAGTTCCTCAATACCAGAGACATGGTCCCAATCTCCAGTCCATGGTTCTACTCATCCCTCTTTGAGGACAAGATGGACAATAAAAATATACAGGGCACCGTTAAAAGATGGTGGTGCCCAGTGGAGTCTGAGTAATAGGAGCACAGTGCCCACCTTGAATCCAAAATGGTAGCTTTTGTTATAGGTCCCGAAGAGATGAGAGGATCTTGGCTGCCAGACATGCTCTGTACTTCCCTCAGAACTCCGGGATACTTCTGAAATCCCAAGGATTTCAGATCCCAGAGACTTGCAGATCCAACCTAAAGTTCATAGCTCTACTAGGTGTTTTGAGGAAACCTGCAGTACCTTAGAATCACACAGGGTAGACAGCCACACCTTAATTCCATGCCTACAGTTCCAACTGGGACACAACCAGCAGAGAAGAGCTCAAGGTTAGTCGAAGAGACTCAGGACCTAGCCTATCACCAAAGCTCTCCCCAGCCCTCATGTTGGAGAAGCCTATAAGCTCCAGGAACTATCAGCAAATTCCAGGAACAATCAGATGATCAAATGCCAGCAAGAAAACACAAGCAACAAAAACTAGGGCAAATATGGCACCAACAGAACCAGCTATCCTAATACAACAAGCACTGGGTGTCCTAACACAGCTGAGACACAGGAAAACCACCTTAAATCTATGCTAGTGAAGATGATAGAGGTCTTTAAAGAGGAAAAGAAAATCCCTCAAAGTAATACAGGAAAATACAATCAAATATATAGAACCCCTTAAAGAGGAAATGAATAAATTACTTAAAGAAATACAGGGGGAAAAAAAAAGCACTTATTCTACATGGAAAAAGAAAAAAAAGCAACAAGGTCACCTCCCTTTGGGAAGTCTGAAACCCATGGCATCAACTAATCCCCAAATGATGTGCTAAGTGACAATATTGAGTCATGGTTATTGATTGTTACAATATAATTAGCGTCAGTTTTAGTTCCATCAAAGAAATTGCTCAGAAGAGCATCAACTTATTTTAAGGAGTATATACTGGAAAAGCAAGTAACATTGGCACTGGGTTTTTACTAGCAGAAATGAAGCAAAATGAATTGGATTGATACTATTTTTGGAAACCTTAGTAATATGCTAAGAGTTGTTAAGGAGCATTCCACTGAGTCAAAACTAAGAACTAAAAAAAAAGATAGCGCAGAAAAACAGGCATTTGTTTAAGAGCCATTAATTATTAATCAATAAAAAGAGCTGGAAGATTTTTTAAATGACTTAAAACAAAGGGCATACTCATTATTTTTACAGGAAGGACTCCTCAGTATACAAGTGAAATAGTCTTTGACTGACCTAATCATAAAATAATTGCCACTGTACTTGTCTCTATCACATCCACTGGTCTCCATTGTCTAATTTTTTTTTAATAAATGGAGGGAATAAAAGAGGAAACATCAGTAGGAAGATAATACCTTCCTTGAATGTTATTAAAATAAACTGATCCAATATTTTTTGTTTTCATTATAAGCTTTGTAAAGATTCCTATCTTCTGTAAACTTTATACTTTTCACTGAGTGTTCAAAACAACTTCTTCTGTGAGGTGAAGCCAGTCCTATCCAATTATTTTACCTATTTTTAATATGTGTTTATATGACTTAAGTACCGTCAACAGAATCAGTCAGATGCCAGCTTTCCATGTACAAAATTCACAGGAGCACTTGGAGTGGTTCCTTTCACCAACTCCTTCTTCAGCATTTCTTTTCCAACAGTTTCGTGAAAATATACTCACCAATGAAGACACTTATAGCTGCTAGTTAAATTTTGAGGATTATTCCTACAAACAGGAAGTTATATTTTGCCTTTATTATGCTAAGCAATTTTGATATAATATAGGAAAATGATTAGTATTAAGTTATGTAGTACATAGAGGAAGATTCAATGCCATGTTTTAGCAGAGAATGGTATAAAACCTTCCCTAAGAGTTCTGTACCATTCTCTCCCTTTATTGTGTACTCTCAAAAATCTATGTACTTGTAAACTTCTGAAAATATACTCATGAATTTTGATAGTTTTAGTATATTATCAAATCACAATGAATAATTATTTCTGATGATGGGTTAAGATTTGTTTGTTGGTTTAATACCACATAATATGGCATCATGTGAAAGACTCAAAGTTATTTATTTTAAAAAATATTGTCTTTCTTACATAAATCTTCGTGTGGTTTTTGGGAAAAAATACCAAAAAGTGCCCAAAACAAACAAATAAACAACAAGAAAACTCCTTTGTTAAAATCATTTGAGTAACGCTTCTTTAAAATTTGCTGATAAGCTAGAGTAGAGAAAGAAGACCAAAATTCCATTAAAACGGTCAATTTTCCTCTAAGAACAAAGATTATTATTTAAATAGTCATATGAAAAATGACAATTCTAAGTGTGTGTCTCTCTCTCTTTGTCTCATTGTCTCTCTGTCTCTCTCTGTCTTTCTCTCTCTCTCTCTCTCTCTCTCTCTCTCTCTCTCTCTCTCTCTCCCCTCCTCTCTCTCTCTCGTCCCTCTCTCTCTCTATCTCTCCTCTCGCTCCTCTCATCGCTCTCCTCTCTCTCTCTCTCTCTCTCTCTCTCTCTCTCTCTGATGTTGGTTGGCATCAAATCCTGGTTGCTAATTTTCTGAAAAATAAAATTTGAAAAAGAGAAAAATATCTGGCTGAGAAAACCAGATTTAAGCCTGGGTGGAAATCAAGAGCTGAGCACATTCAACAGGTAATGAATATGCTCTGAACAGATGAAGAGAAGAGACAGTCAGGGATGGAGAGATGAGCAGCCCCTAAAAGCAGGAACCTAAATTTTCTGGATCCTAATCCTCTCCTAATCCTCTAACCTTGCCTATCCAAACACAGACAATAAAAGTAAATAAAAATAAAATGAAAGAAAAGCTGAAATCTCATTTTAGAATAACAGTGCACATAGCCTCTTAGTAAATTTATTTCTCTAAGTCTTTCCTTATTGCCATTAAACTCAATAGATAGGCTGTGCAACTGCAAGCCATAGTCACTCTTTAACTATCTAGATGTTCCCTCTTTCTGGGCATTTAAAAGAACATTCCAAATAAACTCAAAACATTAGAGATGATATTAAATTTTATTTCCCTCATTAAGAGAATTTGATTACAATACAATTTTTAGCCATAACATTTTCATTTTAATGTATTTTAAAATCTTTTCCTCTGCTAAAAATTTATTTCTAGTCAGACTTGCTAGATCACACATCTAATCCCAGCGTTGAAGAGACAGAGGTAGGTGGATTTCTTGAGTTCAAAGCCAGCATCTTTGACAGTACTAGTTCTAGGATAGCCAGAACTACATAGAGACACCCTGTTTCAAAAAGAGGTGGGTATTTGTAGGTGTTGCTCAGGTTTTTATTATAGCTTCTTCTTTAAAATGTTGCGACTAAGGATATTACCAAAAACTTTATTTTCACAGTTCTATAATTTTTCAACCCCGTAATTTCAGGTCCAATTCTTCCATGAGTTTCGACACATATTTTAGTGCCATTGATTTTACAAAAATAGCTCAAAGAAACAGGGCCAAGCATAAGCTCATTTACCTCAGTGCTTCAAATCAGTGCTATCCCAAGCATGGCATAGGGGTAATCCTTGCAGAAAGAAATTTTTGCTGCATTCAAACACTTCTCCATGAACTTTAACTGTCATCAATTTATCATCTGGCAATAAAAATTCTCTCCCAATATGTGAACACTGATTGAATAACTGCCAAACAAGAATGAATTCAGGAAGAACAGGTACAAAGTCCATATAGTTGTGGTTCAGATGAGAGATAACAGACATCTGGAGTAGGCACTCTAGTAGCAAATCTAGAAAAAGGGAAACATCTTGGAAAACCTCACTATATAAAGTCTATAGAAGTTTAGGACATTATAAATTCAGCATTCTTGGAAGACAAAGATATATGGGCTGATACATTTTTGAGATCCTTCTGAGAGGTGGTTTTCATGGTGCATGGGGGAATTTCAAATGAACATCAGATGATATCCAGACAGTGCTATACAAGGGAGACACAGAACACAGGAATCACTATAGGAAACACTTAAAAGGAGAATTGGAGTGATCAAGAAGACTAATAAGCTGGTTCCTTGAAGACTTTTCAAGAGTAGGTAAGTTGATATAATTTAGTTAAGCAGTCAGTTTAGAATGGAATATTTTCACTACTGAGGAATTGGGGTAGAAAGAGACCTCTAATTGTAGAAAAATATTTTTCTCTTTGAATCTCTATAATGGTTTATTTTGTATGGCCATAAGATCATGCTGTTTGTGAGCTATGGATATTTTCTTATGTAGCTAATAGACAAAAAGAACTTTGTACTTAGGTTAGTCTTTAAGCCTTTGTCTTCCCTATTATATGTCCATGCTACATTCTACTCTTGTTAGTAGTCAAAGTAATTAAATTATAAGTCACAATGTTTTCACAAGTAATCCTGAAATTAGAAATGCCTGTTCCAAAGCAACCATCAGTACAAAAGCAAACAATTCTACTGTGCAAATCTTTGGTTTAATGAAATTCACAACTAAGAAGAAAATGAAAGAGCTTATTACACAGGCTTACGTGAGAGACCTTTTACACTCCTTGGTGAAAGAGCCAGGATACTGAGGAGTGTCACTGAAACAAAGAACGCATAACCTTTAGCTATTCTTCGAGTTGATTTCTCCTAGCAGAGGAAGCATATTTTATTATGTGTTAGAAATAGTCACAAAAAGAAATCACACACACACACACACACACACACACACACACACACACACACACACAACATAAGCAGGGCATTTGGGGAGTCATTAGTTATTGCACATATTATGTAGATGGGAAGAGCTTCTGTGGGCAGTCTGAGTCTGCCCACATCTGGTGTCATGTGTATAATAAAATTTACCTTTGGACTCCCTTTTACACAAAGTAATTAAATTTATAATGTTCTTTCTCACTTTCCTAGCTACAAATGTAATTTGTAATCATTAAAATTTACTTATTTTTTGATAACCTTCCATGTGCTGCTGAGCAGAATGTGCCTTCTTTGACAATTGGGTGGTTCATTCATTAGATATATGTTAGGTCCATTTGATGTATGAAGTCACACAGCTCTGAGGTTTCTCTGCTACTCTTTATCCAGATGACCTCTCAAAACTAATATAAACATACTTCAGTGCTGAATTATAATGATTAACAACAGTAGCTCAGATTGTAACATCAGTTGCTTTTTAAATGAATACAGTTTTATTTAACCCTCAGTTAATTTTTATGTCTCAGTCAATAATACATAAATTTATTAGATTCGTTCGGAAAATATGTGTTGGTTTACTAAAAATATTTTCTCATTCTTTTCACAAAAGTCCAATATTTTATATCATATAGTATATATGAGTTGAAACTATATTATGGCTTACTTTAGTTCTTTGTATAGTTTTTAAATGTTATTGTCTTACCAATAATAAAATATAAATTATTATTGTAATATTTATTAATAAAAGTATGTAGGTAGGTAATCAGTAGTATAGCAATCTTTACCATTTTGATCTTTAATTGTTCACAGTGGCTTGGTTGCCAGTCTGTAATGTTATTTTGTAGTTTTCATTCATGAAAATTAGTAGATTAGAGAGGATTTTGTGATATTAACCTCTACTAGATGGAAGACATAGACGATGCTTTCTAACCAGGACAAAATGATCAGTTTTCTCTACCATGCTCTGCAAAGGAGCATAGTGGGGTGATTATAGGCTCATGATCATTAATTGAACCAAAAAAGAAAAAGGATAATTAAAACCTGAGCCAAATAAGCCAATCTACCCTCAATGCACATTAGTTGAGTTTTGTCGGAGTGATAGGAACCTTATAGGAAAACAGAAACAAACAAACATAAAAACAAAGTAGAGAAAGATATTTGGTAAAGAGTGGAATTTGAGTTTTGAGAAATCAAAAGAGACAGTGAAGTGCATTAAACCATCAACATGCTACTTTGACTTTCTTTGTCACTCTCTTCACTTTTTAAGATCTAGCATGTACAGTGTAATTCCTATTGTTGTCTTTATCGTTTAAAATATGATGCTTTTTATCTTCTCTTCTGAAAACTCAAGGTTGATCGCTGCCTTTTGTCCATATTGGATATTTGTTTCTCAGACTTTTAAATAATAGACAGGTGTAAAGTACATTTATAAAAAGATACATCCTCGGCTCTCAGTACTGTGGACTTTGTATTTATTCCTTCCACCCCAGATTACCTGGTACTTAAGTTCAATTGAAATAGGAAGGCACAGTTAAGGAAACAGCCCTTGTTATTTCTTGAGTAAGTCAACTAACAAGAAAAGGTTAGATTCTTTAGTGTTCTGAAGTATGGGTAATATAATATGTGTGTGTGTTTCACTTACTTTATTTATAATTTATGTGTATTTTAATTTACTATTATAATCAACCTTCTATTGAATCAAGTTTGAATTGTTTCTTTTCCTAGAGACCTCTACTAAGTATTGTGCCAGCATTGAGCCCTTACACATAAAAGTGCCTTTGATATTTAATAAGTTTATTAACTATTCATAATAAAATGACTATTGTCTTAACCTGTGAAATTATTTCAGTTATCTGTACATCTGTACATTTGCAATAACTTGAAGTTTTTTTCAGCGTGTAACAATTGGTAAAAAGCTTTTCCTCCTATATCTGGATTTTCATTTAATGATCACTGCAGCTTAACAAGCCCATTGATGACCTTTTCCCCTTTAGTTTCTTTTCCCCAAACAAATTCATATTTATCCTTATTGGTCACATGTTCTTGATAGGATGGCGTGACGGAAGGGGCATCAAACCCCTCAACTCCCTGCCACTGTCTGACATATCTGATTTCTGAGTTACATGAACATTGAAGAGACAGTCTCACTCCTACTAAATACTCCCCGATATTTCTAAAGCCTTCTGTGATATTTATGCAAGTGAATAAACTAGTCCACGACTTCACCTTCCACTGCTTCTCTTTCTTCCTCTTCTATTATCTTCCTCTATCTCTATCTCCTGTCTCCTCTCCTCTCCTTTTCTCTCCCCTGATCACTTTTACTTCCCTTTCTTTTCCCTGAACTTTCTCCCTCATTTCTCTGTTTATTATATTCTCATAGTATCTTGGCAGAGACTTGTGAATGAATAAAAGAAAATCTAGATGACTACCTTTCCATGTTTGAATGGATGCTAATTTATTCTAAAATGCATCACTCTATAATTTTTATTGCTGTTTCATTATTGATGTACAATGATGTTGATTATAAACATGTCAATTTGAAAACTTGAACCAAAATAAAAAAATGCTTTACTTGTTATATACTAGGCAAAGTATTATTTAAACCATAAAATAAATACTATAACTAAGTTACACTTCCTGGTTTTATTCTTTATCTCAATTTCTTGAGGTTTTTTTACATCACTATTTCTTTGTTATGGTTTTCATTCAGCCATAATTTTTAGGCATTATTGTCTTATTGTTCTGCACTGCTTCACATAAAATTCACATTTCTTATGCCTGGAGACAAATTATCATTACATACTCAAGTTCAGTTTTTCTATTCTAGATAGCCAAAGATATAATATTTAGTATGTCAAAGTTATAATGTCATAGAAGAAAACATGACAAGATAGCAAGCAGGCTACTGAATAAAGGATAGGGAACCATGTTTATCAGTTTAATTTACTGTTTGGGCAAGGACTTACAGCTCTGAGAAACTTATTCATAATTTGTAAAATAATGTCAATAGATATTCTTATTGACCTTTTTAATTGAAACACCCCCAGAAATTTAAAATATTAACAGTGTTGAGAAACTGAATACCTAAAAATAAGGTTGTGAGAATATTTTAAAAAGAATTTCTATCTCATTTTTATTAAACTATTTTTTTTAATGCTCTCAAGAAAACTACCTTTTGTTTAGAGCTTAGTAATAAAGTTTAAAAGCGCTTCCAATAAGAATGATTTAACAACTTTAGTGAATTGTTTTCATATGTTTTTAAGGTCTATAATTGATGAATTGGCTTGCAGAAATTCTACGATTTTCATATGCTATTAGATCAGACCTTGGATAGATAAGATCTTGATATTGTTTTTCAAGAATGCTCAAAAATCTTCTTTAATATACTTATTAGAATAATCACAGTTATTTAGGTGGGTAACTGGGTCTTCAAAACACATATTTACTTCATCTTTGAAATTGTGTATTTGGAACAATTTTTTTTCTTATTTTATCAAATCATGTGTATGAGACAGTGGTGTTGGAAAGAAAAGCAAAAATATTTCAATTGAGTGCTTTTGAATTAATCAGCCAAAGATGAGGTGAGAGGAGTAAGAAACTCATCGATCCAAAGAATATTTGATGAGTTTTGACTGAAGCCCTATTATCTAGGAAATATTTTTACAATGTAACTCACATGCCATGACAGCAAATACTTATCATCTATATAGGATGTTTCTTAATAATAACAAGTAGAAGAGGTTTGTTAGAAAGCTTTTAAGGATGTACCATTAACTGCTTCATAATTTATTATTCACGCATCAGTACAAGTTAAAAGATACCAAATTCTGAAGTTCAATGGTTTTATTCATCTGGCTATGGTTGTATTAGTCCCGTATTTTACTAAATGTGATATTATTTGCTGCGATGCATCACTTACATGTTAATTGCAATCTGGGCATTTGTCCAGGAAAGTCCAACCATTTCCTAGAACCTAAAGTATCTAACTGAATTCTGTATAAATGTTTTAGGTCATAGATGATACAATGTCTCTTAACAATGTTATAACATGATCTTCATAAAAGCAAGTGGCTGAACTAAGCTAAATTAATGCTCAAAAAATTTATTGTTCCTCAAATTATTTTTTAAAAGGCATGTTTTGTGTTGCTGAACAGTAAGATAAAAATAGTGTACATAGTAGACTAGTGATCTACCACCAAACTACATCCAATTACATAAAAATTTACAGGTATCTAAAAACTATAGGAATTAGAAAAATATTAATGAGCCAAGTTTGTTAATATTATGCCCTTAGTCCCAACATTTGGGAAACTGAGAGAGGTATATCTCAATGAATTCCAGGTAATCCTGGTGTATTTGGAAAATTGTAGGCCAGTCAGGATAAATAATAAGATGATGTGTCAAAAAACAGACAAATAAAATAAATAAATAAATGTTTTCTAAGACTTCTATGATGAACTTGTTACACATTTAAGAGTATCTTTCTAAAAACCCTTACTTGCGTATATTTTCAGGTGCTATAGATATTACAAAAATGAATGGGTTCAGACTTCAGTGATAATGTAAAGTGGATTAGAATGTTCTGTCTTGACGTGAAGACAAGCTTGTCTAGGTTCAGTATCAGTGCATTCTATAAGATCCTTTAACATTCTCTTCCTTCTTGGATTCTTGACATTGTAAAAAGTACAAAAATCATTGGGACATTTTACGCTGTTTTACTATATTAATATTTTCATTAATTTTAAATTTACAGTTTAATTTATTTGAGAGTGCATGTTCATGCTGTAAAGGGACATTCTCACAGGACATGGTATGGGTTGCAGGTCAGAAGACAACTTATAGTGCTTATTTCACTCCTTCCCCAAATACGGATTCTGGGAGTTGATCTCAGATCATCAGTCTGGATTCAGGGGGCAGGGAGGCTGGTGGCACTCAGAGGAAGGATAGCAGGCTACCAAGAAGAGACTTGATACCCTATGAGCATATACAGGGGGGAGAAAGTCCCCCTCAGTCACAGTCATAGGGGACGGGAGTAAGGGGAAATTGGGAGGTAGAAAGGAATGGAACGATACAAGGGATGGGATAACAACTGAGATGTAATAAGAATAAATCGATGATGTATATTAAAATTAATAAATAAATAAACACTTTAATTCATAGAACTATTAAGATGCCCTTCTAATTCTTAAAACTCATTACCAGTTGAACGCCACTTGGGCTTTTTATTGCTCTTGGCAAACTTGTTTTAAGTCCAACAAAATATTCCCATCATAATAAGGGTATGCTGTGGATTTAAGCTAATCAACTTTGTAAATAGTTTGATAACACTCTATAAGAGTATCATTGGATTTTTTGCACAGTTATCCATATAAAGGCAAAAGTTGCCCTTTCAAGATCTGTGAAGAATTGTGTTTGAATTGTGAATGGTTTCATTAAATATGTAGATTTATTTTAGCAGGATGATCAATTTTACTATATTGATCTTATCAATCCGTTAGCTTGGGAGGCCATTCTGTATTTTTCAATCTCTTTTTTCCATGTTTTTTTTTTTTTTTTTGCACTTTTGCCACACATGTTTTATAAATTTTCATAAGGTCCGTTTGGTTCCAGCATTTTGCTGTTTACTTTCTATCTTGACAAAAAATTCATTGACAAGATGGGTATCAAAATCACTGACTATGTATGAGGCCGAATATGAGATTTAAGCTGTGGTAGTGTTTCTTTTTTGAACTTGGGTATCCGTGTATTTGATGCCTAGATGTTAAGATTTATAATGACATCTTGGTAGTTTTTTCTTCAGTGAGTATGTGTTGTTTGGTGTCCTTCCCTATCTCTTACATTAGTTTTGGTTTGAAATGTACTTTGTCAGATATAAAATTGAGTATACTAACTTTCTTCTTAAGCCCTTTCACTTGGAATATTATTTTCTATCTCTTTACCATGAATTTATCCTATCCTGGATGGTAAGGTGTGTTTCTTTGATTCAACAGAGACATACATCCTGTTTTCACATCTACTTTGTGAATCTGTTTCTTCTTTTTTGTGGAATCAAGACTGTTGGTGTTGAGGGATATCAACAACTAATATTTGCTGGTTTCTCTTATTTTGCTATTGTTGGAGGAATGTTTTTATGACTCTGTGTGTGTGTGTGTGTGTGTGTGTGTTTGTGTGTGTGTGTTTGTGGGTATGGGGGGGTTGTTTCTCTCTTTTGATTTGCTGGACTAGCATTAGTCATTCTTTGTGTTTTCTTAGGTGTGGTTAACCTCTAGATTTGGTTTTTTCTTCTAGTACCTTCTGGATCATGATTTTTTTTAGATAAATGTTGCTTAAATTTGTTTTGTTTTATGGATTGTTTTATTTTCTCCATCTATTGTGATTAAATCTAGACTGGCATTCCTGGTCTCTTACAGTCAATATAATAACTGGCCAATCCCTTCTGGCTTTTGAGTTTTCATTAAGAACTCTATGAGTCTGATAGGTCTCCCTTTGTAACTTGGCTTTTTTCCTTGTAGTCTCAGAATTTCTTGTTCAAGTTCCTAATATTATTTCTTTTTATACATACTTAGGTTTAATATTTTCATTATTATGTTCCGATGGAAAATTCTATTCTGGTGCAGTCTATTTTTGGTGATCTGTATGATTGTTTTACATTGGTAGGCATTTGTTCAGAGTAGAATTATTTTCTATGATTTTGCGGAATTTGTTTTCTATACCTTTTAGTTGGGTTTTTTATTTCCCCTTTTTGTATTATAGTTTCATAGTATCCAAGAGTTCCTAGATTTTTTTTTTCCAGAATGTTTTTGGATGTAATATTTTCTTTCACTGAGGTATCCATTTCTTATACAGTGTCTTCAATGCCCAAGATTCTCTCTTTCATCTTTTGTGTTCTGTTGCTGAGGGTTGCTCTGAGTTTCCTGTTCAAGTCCTAAATTTTTCATTTCTGGATTTCTTTTAGTTTTGGATTTCCTTATTGAATCAATTTGCATTTTCCTTTTCTTCTATTGTCTGTGTTTTCATAGATTACTTTAAGGTAATTATTCATTTCCTAGTCAGTGGCCTCTGTCTCATCCACAGGAATTATTTTATATATCCATCTTGTGCTGCATATCTGTTGTAATTCTCAGGGATTGCTGTGGTTGGATTACTAAGCCATATTGCCTGTCAGTTATTGATTTTTTTACACTTGTATTTAGGCCTTTGGGACTGTAAAGACTGTAATTCTATGTGCCAATTTATGATTTTATCTATGTTGGGTGTGTGTTTCATCCCTTGGTTTATGCTTTCCTCCCTGGTTCTTAGGCTGGTATGGTGCCTGTGTGTTGTCTGCTAAGGAATTCTTTTGGTTCTTGCTAAGTATAGACACTAGACTTTCCTGGTAAAATTTGTTCAAGTTATTGGGAGCTGACACTTAGGAATGGAGTTGGAATAAGAGTCCTAAGGAGGTTTTTAGGACAGTAGAAACCACAGTATTCCACCAGTATCTTCATAGTTCCCTGGGGAGAGCAGAGAGTGAGGAGAGACTACAATAGGTAGTCTGATAGAGCTGAGGTTGAGAATGGGGACTTGTAAGCATAGAAGAGGAGAGAGAGTGAAGATCCCTATATAGTCGACCTGCTCACCTGGCCCACTTGCTTCTCGGGCTAGGGTGAACTGAGGGGTCCCCAGGAATTGCCTGTTGGAGTTTATAGCTTAGATAATGGGATAGTGGGGGAAAGGATATTCGGACAGGAAGATCTCTGTGATCCACCTGCCGTGCGGCAGTAAGGAAGTGGCGGCAGCAGCAGGTCAGTTGGCTACAGAGCTGGAAATGAGAATGATAAATTGGATTTAGGGGAGGGAATTATGTTACCTGTTTCCCTAGCCAGATTGCACTTTCATTCCTATTAATAAATTATTTTTGTTATTTAAAAAAACTAACTTATAAATATAATATTAACTAATAAAGTAAAAATTACATCACTACAGAGAATATAATGAGTCAATATTACCACATTTAGGACAGTGATGGATTTGTAACAAAACATTGTATTTTCCAGCCATAAAATGAGCTCATTGCCAGAGGGACCACAAAGATATCTACGGTGGGAAAATAACCTAGTTACTGGTTGCTATCATCTTGATTATGCATCAACTGGTTAATGGCTATGCTGACAGATGACCAGTAATATATGCTAGGGCAGCAAACACACACACACACACACACACACACACACACACACACACACACACACACACACACACACGTCAGAAGGTTGGTAGCACATATTGCATTCTTAAGAGAAAACTTTACAAATGACATCTTGAATATTGTAAACACATATCAGTCCCTGAACTTCTGGAAGCTTTTTGTTCCAAAAACAGATTTTCATTTAATTTGGGGAGTATTTTATAGCTCTTCACTTTGCAATTAGCTTAGAACTTGATTATGTCCATTGAAATGGCAGGAAACAAGCAATTAATTATAGACTTAAACCCAAACTGATGGGAACATCAATAATATTACTGCAATTTCCTCAATACATTCTGAATCAGAAAGTCTTACACAAGCATTCTTGAGGAAAGAATTTTATATCCTTATACATGGAGACAACATATTGATTGCTATTATGGCATTATTAAGATGATCTGAGGAGACAGTCTGCAGAAAAAAATATTAAAGTGAATAAGATATTTCACTATGGCAATTTTTATTTCTAAAAATAGTACATGTAATTTTTAATCCTCACCACAAATATTTTTAAATTTTTTTTATTAATTTATTCTTGTTACATCTCAATGGTTATCCAATCCCTTGCATCCTGCCATTCTTCCCTCCCTCCCATTTTCCCCTTATTCCCCTCCCCTATGACTGGTCCTGAGGGGGATTACCTAACCCTGTATATGCTCATAGGGTATCACGTCTCCTCTTGGCAACCTGCTGTCCTTCCTCTGAGTGCCACCAGGTCTCCCCCTCCAGGGGACATGGTCAAATGTGAGGCACCAGAGTAGGTGAGAAAGTCATATCCCACTCTCCACTCAACTGTGGAGAATGTTCTGACCATAGGCTAGATCTGGGTAGGGGCTTAAAGTTTACCGCCTGTATTGTCCTTGGCTGGTGCCTTAGTTTGAGTGGGACCCCTGGGCCCAAATCTGCCTATCATAATGTTCTACTTGTAGGTTTCTAGGACCCTTTGGAACCTTCTACTTTGCTATTCTCTCATGCTTCTCTCATCTAGAGTCCCAATAGGATGTCCTCCACTCTGTCCCAGTTTCCTGGTAAGTGAAGGCTTTCATGGGACATGGCTCTTGGGCTAGTATGCAGATATAAGTGAGTATATACAATTTGATTCTTTCTGCTTCTGGGTTAACTCACTCATTATGATTATTTCTAGCTCAATCCATTTATCCACAAATTTCGGGAATTCCTTGTTTTTAATAGTTGAGTAGTATTCCATAGTGTAAATGTACCACAGTTTCTTTATCCATTCTTCTACTGAGGGACACTTAGGCTGTTCCCATGTTCTGGCTATTATGAATAAGGCTGCTATGAACATGGTTGAGCAAATTTTCTTGTTGTGTGCTGGAGCATCTTCTGAGTATATTCCAAGGAGTGGAATAGCTGAGTCTTGAGGAAGCCTTATTCCAGTTTTCTGAGATAGCACCAGATAGATTTCCAAAGTGGCTATACTACTTTGTATTCCCACCAGCAATGAAGGAGTGTTCCTCTCTCCCCACATCCTCTCCAGCATGTGGTGTCGCTTGAGTTTATTATCTCAGTCATTCTGATGGGTGTAAGATGGAATCTCAGAGTTGTTTTGATTTGCATTTTCCTGATGAGTAAGGACATTGAGCATTTCTTTAAGTGTTTCTCAGCCATTCTCAGTTGCTCTGTTCTGTTGACAGTGTCTCCTGCCTTACAGAAGCTTCTCAGCATCATGAGGTCCCATTTATTAATTGTTGACCTTAAGGCCTGGGGTGTTGATGTTCTGTTCACGAAGTTGTCTCTTGTGCCAATGTGTTCCCCACTTTTTCTTCTAACCAGTTACTGAATTAAACCAATATTTAAATTTAAATATATTTTGAACCCATTCTACCCCATCTTCTGGTCCTTCCAGATTCTTTTTCCTGTATTCACTCAACTTTAAGTTCGTTTCCAAAATCAAAAAGCCAATACAACAAAACAAACCTGCCAAGCCAAGAAACCGAAATAAAACAACAAAAGAAGACAACAAAAGTAAAAATAAAACAAAACACCAAACTGAAGCCAAATAAAAGCACACACACAAAAATAACTATTAAGTCCAATATATGTTGGTCAGCTGCTCCTTCCCTGGATTGGTTGATATACCCAGTGTTACTTCATTGGAGATAACAACTCTGAGATTCCATCTTACACCCATCAAAATGACGGCTTCCTCAAGACCCAGCTATTCCACTCCTTGGAATATACTCAGAAGATGCTCCAGCACACAACAAGAAAATTTGCTCAACCATGTTCATAGCAGCCTTATTCATAATAGCCAGAACATGGGAACAGCCTAAGTGTCCCTCAGTAGAAGAATGGATAAAGAAACTGTGGTACATTTACACTATGGAATACTACTCAACTATTAAAAACAAGGAATTCCCGAAATTTGTGGATAAATGGATTGAGCTAGAAATAATCATAATGAGTGAGTTAACCCAGAAGCAGAAAGAATCAAATGGTATATACTCACTTATATTTGCATACTAGCCCAAGGGGCATGTCCCACGAAAGCCTTCACTTACCAGGAAACTGGGACAGAGGGGAGGACATCCTATTGGGACTCTAAATGAGAGAAGCATGGGAGAATAGCAAAGTAGAAAGATCCAGAGGGTCCTAGAAACCTACAAGTAGAACATTATGATAGGCAGATTTGGGCCCAGGGGTCCCACTCAAACTAAGGCACCAGCCAAGGACAATACAGGCGGTAAACTTTAAGCCCCTACCCAGATCTAGCCCATGGTCAGAACATTCTCCACAGTTGAGTGGAGAGTGGGATATGACTTTCTCACCTACTCTGGTGCCTCACATTTGACCATGTCCCCTGGAGGTGGAGACCTGGTGGCACTCAGAGGAAGGACAGCAGGTTGCCAAGAAGAGACTTGATACCCTATGAGCATATACAGGGTTAGGTAATCCCCCTCAGAAACAGTCATAGGGGAGGGGAATAAGGGGAAAATTGGAGAGAAGGAAGAATAGGAGGATACAAGGGATGGGATATCCATTGAGATGTTACAAGAATAAATTAATAAAATAAAATAAATATGAAAAAAAAGCAAATCAGGAAATATATGGCTTTTGAAATGGAAAAAAAATTGAATGGGAAATTATGGGTTTCTTTTTTATTGATTACAATTTTCTCCTAATTCTATCTTTATGGATTTATGTTCTGTAGTTAAGTTACTCTATTATATACATGTTGGCTAAGAATTATAAAATTCCTCAATGAGTTCTAATTAAAAATTTTATTTATAATATGTTTATACTTTACATATTATGATAATATTACCTTCTCACTGTTATCTCAATCATATGTGTTTATATTTTTAATTTTTATTTCTTTATCAAACTTGTAATACATGTTATAAGTACATAAAGGTATAATTTTAAAAATTCTGTTCATTTTTGATATGGTCTTTAGATTCAAGTGCACTCTTCTTTCAATGTGTTTTTTCCCCCAAGAATCTACTGATGCCACTTTCTCATTAAACTTTATTGATTTTACTTAAATTTTTATGAACAAAAACACTTCTTAGTGTTTATTTACTATTTTTAATCATTTTAAAATATTGCATTGTGATAAAAATGCTACTAGGCCATAAAATATTAAATTAGTGGTCTAAAATATACTTTACTAGTTGACTTATTATGAAATGTGAGAGCTGTCTGTATATTTAACCATCACATTAGCAAATTCAGTTATCTTCTTTTAAGCTTAATATATGACCCCCAAAATATACAAAATTTTCAGTTTGACCATTTCTAAAAATTGTGAAATAACTAAAAGGTTATAAATAAATTGTTTAAATCATTGTAACTGTCTCTTGTTATACAAACTGACTCAGGGCCACAGAGAAAACTTATATTTTTGTCTGTGAATTTAAGAGATATTTCCATTTATTACCTATTTCTGTGTCTCCTGTGACTATATGATCATATAAAGAAGCCACGACTGCTAACACAGCTACTCTACCTCTTTACAGATTTTTTGTTCCTTCCACTTTTTCCTATTTAATATAGTTTTTCTTTCTATTTTTATCTTATTTACTCTACTATTAATTTAATTATATATATAAAATACTTGATCCTGAATTATACTTTGGGTTTGTCTGGTAGAGAACAATTTTCACTTGAATAGTTCAGATACCTTGGTGTCCTAAGGAAATGTTCTGTGTTATTAACTGATTTTTATTCTTAAATACTTTCAACATCCAGAGCACCGGAGGGTTTTCCATATAATCTCTTCATGTTTATTTATGTGCCAACTCTGGTAAGCCTAACCTTATCCTTTTAATGATTTACTTAATATTTAGCATTAGAAAAAGAAACCCTCTGAATTTATGGAATGGTAGAATTAAATAACTCCCACAGAGATTACACAGGTGTAAGAGATAAAAGATACTCTTGGAGACTATATGTCAAGAAGATGGATTAGTTATTTTCCTAAGAGAAATATTATGTATGACAAGACTCATTGAGATGAAAATATTATTGTGATAATAAGTATTGAAAGCACATGATCAGATTGAATTAATTTCTATCACAAGTATCTTGATAATTAAGACTGGAAAATCCGCTAAGAGTAAATATAGAAAAGTTTGCTTTCAGAGTGTTCATTAGATGTATTCTTTTTTATTTTATTATTTATTTGTTTAATGTGCCTACTTATTTTCTAATATAGAGTAGAAAATGTGTGATTTGGAGTGTGTGGGGAGTTAGAGAGGAGCTGGTTGTAGTTGAGGAGAGGCACCACAGTCAGAATATATTGTATAATAATTTCAATTAAAACTTAACTTTTATTAGTCACTGTTTTGTTTTCTTTTTTAGTGTGTGTGTGTGTGTGTGTGTGTGTGTGTGTGTGTGTGTGTGTGTGTGTTTTGCTTGTATGTATGTTGGTGTATTTGTAAGGGCTAACGTTATCCTGTTAGCCCTACTTGCCCTAGGACAGATAATATCCTGGAATTCTGGGAGAAAATAACAAGTCATGAGATTTCTTTTCAGTAAACAAGGTTGGTTGCCCCAATAGCACAGGGTGTGCTTGATCACAGGTAGGCAGGATATACATAGTTAGGGAGTATGTCAAGATGTATGCTTACCCACGATTAGATGAAGGTGGGCAGTACCATACCCTTGCAGGTTTTGCCTTTATGAGCACCTGACTAACCTAATACAGTGCCATTCTCTAGGGATGCTTGCTATGGACTTAGTCAGTATCCATCTTCCTGGCCAGTACTTAATAAAGTTTGTTTTAATTGCGTAGTTATGTATTTGTTCTTTCTTCTTGTAATTCTTGGGTTTAATCCACCATATGCATATGTGATCCTTTGGAGACCTGAAAAGGGTAATCAATTCCTGCGACTGGATTCGAAGGGCTACTGCACGGGTGATGAATAGGAAAGCTGGGTCACCTGGAAAAGTAATCAATGTTCATAATTGATATATAATTTCTTCAGCCCTATTGACATTATTTCGCTGATAAAAATAGTGTTGTTGTGTGATTTTACTCCTTTTTTAGAATATATAATACAAAATGATTTTTTTGATACATGTTATGAATTCTGCAGTGCATCTTAAATTATTTTATGTAGAAGAAGATAATGAGACATGAATAGATTTAGGTGTCTTCACAGTGAGTGTTGGCCAAAGTAGATCCTAATATTTAATAGCAAACCTGTCTTGGAAGAGAGTACAGTAAGAAATCATCTCCCTACCCCTCCACTGTGGAACAAACATAAAGACAGACCTGAAGAATGCCTCAAGTTGTTGGCAGGATCTTCACTTGCACTTCAGGTATGGTCACTTTCCCTCTAAATGGATGAAGAGATGATAAAAAGCCCTTCTCTAAAAAAAATTAATCTCAGTCCAGCATTTTAGACTGTCCCACAGAGGATTCTAGTTAAGTCTGGAATTTCTCGGCATTTAGAAACTATACCACAAATGCTATTCCTAGTTTGTTTAACATTCCCCCCCCCATTTTATATGGGCTCCTACAAAGGTATTATTCATCCGAAATTAGCCAGATAATGACATTCCATTTTCTGTAAGGGGGGTTGGGTAGATGTGAGGTTGCTTTCTTGAGGGATAGATGTTTATTTTCTTTGGGAGTCGGTTATAAGTTATTACTGGTCCTATTTAGAGAAAAAACAACACTGAACTCAGGAATATCTCTCCTTTCCTTTATCTTTGATTCTTAGGTTTAGAAATAGGGGTTGAAAAGAAAGAAGGAGGAATATAGAAATATAAAGGGATGATAGGACAAGAAGTAGAATAATGAACCTACTCTACAACTTAATGCCTTAATTGTTACTCACAAGGATATTTTTAATTCCCTGGTATAGAATTTTGTATATAGATGCAAAATAAGTTTCAATTTAGGTACATTGATATAGAATCCAAATTTATGATTATTCTTTACACACATTATATATATTCTACTTTAATATGCGGTATTGTACGCATACAACTCCATTATAATATAAGGTGAACTTCCAATACTTTGAAAGTGCTATTGAAGGCTGTTTATGTTAAGTAAGTTAAACAAGTTAATTGTTAGTTGATCAAATCATAGTCATATCAATTATTGGTCTATTTTTATCACAAAAATATATGTCTTAGGTGTGACTGATAGATAAGATTCTATAGAAAGATAAGATAAAATTGTTAGATAAGGTCTTCAAAAGACTCAGGGACCTACAGAATATGGCATTTAAAGATGTTTTTATTATTTCAAAGATAGATTTATAATGAGACAGGTTTACTCCTGGCAACACCCTGCCTACCTCAAAGAAGATAATGAGCATCAAAGAACCTCCTTATGGAGATGGCTTCAAATGTGGCACACCAGTCACTGGGAAAAATATCCTGTTTTGGTTCCAGACAGAATTCTGCCTAAAAATGGTCAAACATGGATGCAGGCAGAGTCTATGACAAAACTTTGCCAAAACAGGCTAAGCAAGTCCTCAACAGTTTCTGCCTCACAAATATGTCTGTCACATATACTGGGTGAGTGCGCAGGCAGCAAACTGTTTCTGTCATTTTCTCATTTGGGAAGCTGCTAACCGGTACTCCCTATATACTTAGGTAATCAATTTTATTTTTTCTCAAGTCTCTGAGGGGGTTGAAGACCAGAGAGTATGTTTTTGCAATTAATCTTAGTTGTTCAGGGGTTAAGATGTTTTTAGGTCTAGATAGACATTTTAAGTTGATAATGATGAGATATGATAGATGCTGATTTAAATTCAGAATCTTAGACACATTAAGATAGGAAAGATCTTTTCTTTAAGGCTGCCAAACACATATAGCCAAAACACTATAAATGTAACATTTATATAATGCTTGATTGTTTCATGGTTATCTTTACTGAAAGTAGTTTATTGTATATATGTACAATAATATAAATGTGTATATAAAATTAGTTAATAGAAAATTATTCTCACAGTTTGAGAATTAGGGCGGGGGTTCTTACTGTACAGCAGCAATGCACATGCCGACTGACCTTAGGTTTTATCATTTATCCTCTGGAGATTTAGATTCTTAATATATATGTGGAAACTGGGACAGAGGGGAGGACATCCCATTGGGACTCTAGATGAGAAAAGCACGGGAGGATGGCAAAGTAGAAGGATCCAGAGGGTCCAAGAAACCTACAAAAAGAACATTATGATAGGCATATTTGGGCCCAGGGGTCCTGCTCAAACTATGGCACCAGCCAAGGACAATACAGGTGGTAAACTTTAAACCCCTACCCAGATCTAGCCAATGGACAGGACATTCTCCACAGTTAAGAAGAGAATGAGGTATGACTTTCGCATGAACTCTGGTGCCCCGTATTTGACCACGTCCCCTGGATGGGGAGACCTGGTGACACTCAGAGGAAGGATAGAAGGCTACCATAAAGAGTCTTGAAACCCTATGAGCATATACAGGGGGAGGAAGTCCTCTTCAGTCATAGTCATAGGGGAGGGGAGGAAGGGGAAAAAAGGGATGGAGGGAGGAATGGGAGGATACAAGGGATGGGATAACAATTGAGATGTAATATGAATAAATTAATAAAATATAAAAAATAAAAACCAATCACTCTCAAATGATTATATATAAGAAGTCTAATAAGAGACTACCATCAAATAATTTGCAGAGTAGCAATGCCCAACATCCAAGACTCTTGCACATTGTGAAAATAAGAAGGAAACCAAGCCTAAAACTTGCACTGAAAGCATTTTCCAAAGCTATGTGAAGGCACAAGGCACAACTAGTCAGAATTCAAATGTAGGAAAAAAATTGAGTACAAAATGATGTGAGAATCTGGAGCCATCCCTATATTGTGGTTCTCCTTAAAACAGTACTTTGTCAAAACGACAAATTCATGAAACAGAAACAGATTTTACCATTTCTGAATTGTATATAATAAAGTATTTGCCTCTCTTTAAAAAAAGAATTAAAGGCATCTCTGAATAGTAAAATATACCTTTTTTATAGTTATCTTTCTGCCTTCACAGTAAATAGGCATAAAAGATATGAAATACAAATATTGAAAAGTATTTAATAACTAAGTTTTTATATGATCAAATTATTCAATTTAATAGAAAAATTATTCAACAATTCTTATGCAACACACATTTTGCAGTCATACATTTTCCCAATTAGTTCAGAATTATAATTCTTGTGCACCTTCTCTAAGATTTAAGGTTGTAATTTAAAGAAGAATATATCAACTGTGCACAAAGAACTACAAGCAATTGAGGAAACTTGAGAGAGGCAGAGGTAGTCTTCCTTACATAAGAACACACCAATTGATTGTCAAGTGCCAAATGATTGATCCTGAAATATAGCTGTTTGGGTAGCATAATATGGACAGAGCAGAATGGGTTTTATTTAGGAATATATACACATACATACAGACAGACAGACATACGTGTGTGTGTGTGTGTGTGCGTGTGCGTGTGCAATAAAAGTTTGTGAAAAAGAGGCCATGGATATAAAAATGATGTGAGGATGTGGATGGGAATGTGGAGTGATTTATGGGAAAAAAGAAAATGGGGAAATATTTTAATTATAATGACAAAAGAAAAATACACTCATTATACTTATTCTGTAGAGAGAAAGGCCCAATATATAAGACACAATCTCAAAGTGTTGTATACTAAGGAAAGAGAGGAGTGTTCAGGTTCCTATTTTAGAGCAACTTCCTTATGGAAATGAAGAGATGGCAGAATGACAAAATGGATCTTTATACTTTTGGTCATAATTAAAGATTGTATATTGGCTTCATGGAAGTAACAGATTGCAAATTTTTATACTTTCTGTATCTTACGCTAGTATCAAAAGCCAAGCATAGCCTTGGTAGCAAGGAACAGGCAGAAATTTCTGCCTTTCATCATAATTATACTATATATTTGTAAGTTCTTGGGAAACTTTACAGGACAAACAGATGTAAGTGATACTTGCGCAATAATGTCAGCTTAACCCTAAAGATGGCTGTAGCTTTGTGAAGCTGAATATGCAATGCTGCTTCAGAATAAAGCTCAGAGAGCTTATGCATGCATCTCACATGAAAGATTAGATTTAACATGAATTGTTTTTATGTATGTTCCAAACTTCAAATTCTAGGTCTTAAAAAGTAACAAATCAAACCTTTTTTCTTATTTATACACCAAACAAAGTGTATATGTATAACAGAAACATTTTAACTAACAGAGTTCAAGGGACTGAGAGTAATCTACCAAAATAAGAGTCACTAGATGTGAAGGAAAAACAAAACAATAACAACAAAAAACAAACAAAACAAAAAAATAGCATCAAGTTTAATCTAGGGAGATTTATTGAAAATTTGGTTGAATTAGTGTTTAGTTTAAATAAAACATCATTTTAATTTTATTTCTTTATTTTTTCTTTATAGAGCTGATGTGAGTGTGGAAGTTCCTGGCATAGAGGTGGAGGTCAGAAAACAGCTTTAGATAACAGGTTCTATCAGGCTGGTGACAAGAACCTTCACTACTTGAGGCAGCTTACCAGACAGAAGCAGAACTTTTAGTAAATTCGGTAATTCTCATGTTGTTTCTAAAAACTAATGGAAGTTTTTTTTTTTTCATGTTGATGGGTAGAGGTGAAGATATTCTGCATCATTCAATGCATATATCCCTGAATGAAGTAGTTTTGAGTTACTTTGAGTAAAGATCAGCTCCATGTTTATAATACGTGCATCAAAGTGGTTTAATGCATGTAGTAAAAAGAACCTTCAGTGCACTCATATCCCTTAGTTGAAGGAGCAAAATTTGGATGTAAATTTTTTAGGTCTTATTTTATTGTTGAAAATTTATTTTAAAAATAAAAATACACAAAGAGAAAGCACAATTTGTATTACTTATAAATCGATAATATAATCACAGGACATATGCTTTAACAAATGCTATGGGATGATAAAAGACAAAAGTACTTATAAGTATTAAAGAAATGAAAGCAATTATCCTGTTTTTCATGAAGACTTGAATTATAAGAATATCCAGAGGTTCCCAAATCAGAAGCATGAAGTGTTATTAGTCCATTAATATTTAAAAATATTTACTATATGTTTGCTCACTATACCTCTGGGAAGATAGATAGATATTTCATTACATTTAATAAAAACCAGCTATTAGTAAAACCATTAAGTTCTAAACGTATATTTCAAACTACCTGTATTATATATCTTTCTGTATGTTGGTAGATATTGCAGTTAAAATTATATAATAAGATTATCATTCAACTTTCCAGAACAAAGAACTATTGTTTTATAAGATGATCATATCCAGTTATCCTCTTATTAATATTTAAAACTTACTGTTGTTAAAAATATTATAACACACTTCAGAATTTACAATTATTATGCTTTTGCTACTAGGTAATGAGGAGATATTGTTGTCTGTTTGGGACAGTCTTACTGTGTAGTCTATGAATAACATGTAGCACCCCACCTTATATGCTATATTTTAACTATACTTTTATATTTGTTATTTTTTTTTTACAAAGGGGCTTGGAAGAAAGGGCTCTCTCTCTCTCTCTCTCTCTCTCTCTCTCTCTCTCTCTCTCTCTCTCTCTCTCTCTTCTCTCTCTCTCCTCTCTCTCTCTCTCTCTCTCTCTTTCTCTCTCTCTCTGTCTCTGTCTCTCTCTCTCTCTCTCTCTCTGTGTGTGTGTGTGTGTGTGTGTGTGTGTGTGTGTGTGTTTCCATATATGTGGAGTGAGTTTAGCTGGTTTTCTATTAAGCGGTGGGGGAGGGTTTTATGGAACTTTATTGTCTCTGTATTTGAATCTATCCATAGTTTTGGCATAAACCAGTAAGCAGCATTCTTTGCATCAGTTCCTGCTGACTTCCCTCAAGACATCCAATATGACTTGCAATTCAACAGTCAAATGCATCTCAAGTCAATTTTGGTCATGATCTTTATAGCAGCAATATAAAACAAACCAAGGTCCCATGAGTCATTTCTTGATGAGCTCTGAAATTAGCTGAAGAATGGACTCAGAGGAATCCACAGACATATGTGACAATAAAGGATAGTATTTCATTTCATTAAATGTTAGGTATGTCATATACAAAAACTTATTATAGGACTAAAGCATTTTTACCTCTTCTCTGGTAACTCGGTAAAGTCTGCTGATCTGCTGCTCGATTTCATAATTATGCATAAAATAAATTCCCCATGGACAGCAAGATGAGTGCCTAAGAATGTCCCTTTCCATAATACTGCCAAATGAGTTCCATTCCTGGGACCCACACAACAACTTATTACTGCAGCATGTAGTCTGACTTCCACAGGTGCGAAGTAAATTCTCTGGTACAGTTTTCAGAAAGTTTCATTTTTCTACACAGTGACAGCCATTTTGGAAATCTACCTGGTGCTATCTCAGAAAAATGGGAATAGGGCTTCCTCAAGACCCAGCTATTCCACTCCTTGGAATATACCCAGAAGATGCTCCAGCACACAACAAGAAAATTTGTTCAACTATGTTCATAGCAGCCTTATTCATAATAGCCAGAACATGGAAACAGCGTAAGTGTCCATCAGTAGAAGAATGGATAAAGAAACTGTGGTACATTTACACTATGGAATACTACTCAGCTATTAAAAACAAGGAATTCCCAAAATTTGTGGATAAATGGATTGAGCTAGAAATAATCATAATGAGTGAGTTAACCCAGAAGCAGAAAGAATCAAATGGTATATATTCACTTATATCTGCATACTAGCCCAAGGGGCATGTCCCACCATGAAACCCTTCATTTACCAGGAAACTGGGACAGAGGGGAGGACATCCTATTGCAATACTACATGAGAGAAGCTTGGGAGAATAGCAAAGTAGAAGGATCCAGAGGGTCCTAGAAACCTACAAGTAGAACATTATGATAGGCAGATTTGGGCCCAGAGGTCCCACTCAAACTAAGGCACCAGCCAAGGACTAAACAGGCGTTAAACTTTAAGCCCCTACCCGTATCCAGTCAATGGTCAGAACATTCTCCACAGTTGAGTGGAGAGTAGGATATGACTTTCTCATGTACTCTGGTGCCTCACATTTGACCATGTCTCCTGGAGGGGGAGACCTGGTGGCACTCAGAGAAAGGACAGCAGGTTGCCAAGAAGAGACTTGATACCCTATGAGCATATGCAGGGGGAGGTAATCCCCCTCAGGAACAGTCATAGGGGAGGGGAATAATGGGAAAATGGGGAAAGGGAAGAATGGGAGGATACAAGGGATGGGATAAACACTGAGATGTAACAAGAATAAATTAATAAAAAATTTAAAAAATAAAATAAAATAAAATATTTTCAATAGTAATGTCTAAAATAAAAACAAAACAATACAAAACAAAACATAACAAACCCCCAAGACTTTTCTTAAGACCCTACCATAAATCCTTGTTCAATAAAAATTCATTTATGTATTTGTTTATTTATTTATTTGTTGGGTGTAGGTTCTTTGTGTTGATTTCCTTGGGCTATGGAATGCATGTGAAGGATAATCAAAAAACTATAGCGATCAGGTACTTCCTTCAGGTGAATATAGGGGCAAAATTGTATTTTTAGGATTGGTGTCCAGTGGCTTTACATGATGAGCTATCTCTTCCATCGAGAGGAACATTTTTGGGAAATCTTGAACAAAAAATATTCAGTTCAGAATATACATGCAAATATATACCTATCTGCTATCTGCTCCCAGAAGCAGACCAGAGCTATAAATTATACTTCCATATAAAATTAAAGGAACATGTACAGTCAATAATAGACAAATTTCATTTCTCCAAGTAATTATATTGATCATATTTATAAAATAAAACTTGAGGAAAAATATCGTTGTCAAAGTTTCTTTTTTTTTTCTCCACTGACTTGCTAACAACCAAACATTGTTATTTTCCTTCATCTAATTTAATAAGGAACATTAATCATCCATTAGTTGGTTCTTTAGCTTAACATTATTTGTTCTAGTCCACAAGTAGGACAGCTATGGCTTGAAGTTGTTAGCATTGGAATTCTATTAGGATATACCATTTATCTTGTCCCTTCATATTAGCTTAGTTAATTGCATTTGATTTTTTATTATTCTAGCTAATGAAAAATATACACTGTTACATGCAGGGCTGGCCCTTAGCAAAATAGTTAAGTGAATTAATGTATTTCTTCAGCTTCTCTCTTCATTGCTCTTCTAATATTTAGGAACAATCCTATAAAATAGTTATTAACAGGAATGACTGATAGGACACTCACTTTTTAAGCATCATTGGCAGTGAATGGTCTGAAAGTTTGAGCAGTGGAATCTTCCACAAGGCTATTGTTAGTTTGAAGTAGTTGAACTTTCAAATGAATATAAACAGAAGAATCAAATAATTTCAATGAACTAGTTATACCAATATGAGTTGAGACAAAACCCAATATCATAATTGTTATGTGAGAAAGCAAAGATAATTGCTAATAGTGATTTCTATCATGAACTAGCTGGCCATGCATATTATATGAGAATGAATTCCCAACTAATGACAACATGTTTAAAAATAAATCATGAGAAATCTTCCTATTACAAAATACTACTGCAGCTTTTGTTGTTAGAGACTGCGTCTCCATGTGCTCAAACACAGTAAAGTAGTGACACAGAGAAGCAATCAATCAATAAGAGCATTTGTACAGAGACACCTATGTCAAATTTACCTTGTCCAAAATGCAGTGACAAAACTGGCATTGACTCGGTAGATTAAACAATAAACTGGTTTCTCACATTTCTTAATTTTAAAAGATCAAAGCTAACTACTTATTTTAGTCATAGTTCTAAATTGTAGAAGTTCAAGAACAAGGTGTAGGGAAGTGTCTGATGAAACATGCTTTTTTTTTTTTTTTAAAGCATCCTTCTCTTGTCAGAAGCCTCAAATGGCCCACAAAGAGATTACTTCCTCTTTCATAGCTACTTTTCTCAGCTTATTAATCCAATTCTGACCTCATGTATTTATTACCTCTTTCTTTTTTATTAATTTATTCTCATTACATCTCAATGTTTATCCCATCCCTTGTATCCTCCTATTTTTCCCTCCCTCCCATTTTCCCATTATTCCCCTCCCCTATGATTGTTCCTGAGGGGGATTACCTCCCCCTGTATATGCTCATAGGGTATCAAGTCTCTTCTTGGCTACCTGCTGTCCTTCCTCTGAGTGCCACCAGGTCTCTTAAAGTGTCTCAGACAGGGACAGCATTCATTTGTATAGATAAATTTTGAGGAATTGAAAATTAATTTTAATTAACCAAGACATAGTGAATTTCTGTTTAAATAATTATGTGAATTATCAAGAATAGGTGATAAATCCTGGTGTTATCATCAAATCCATAACCTAAGAGCTTGGTCAGGGAACCCTGTGGAAGAGGAAGCAGAATGTAATAGCCAAAGCAGATGGAGGATACTAAGGAAAAAGTGCTCTCTGAGTCAAAAAGACCGATGCTTACACGAAGTCACAAAACTGAGACAGCATTGACAGGGACTGCAAGGGTCTCCACCAGATGTGGTCCAGTACTTGAAAGGAGAAGTGGACACATGATCCCATCCCTAACCCAGAAGAGATATGCAATTGATGAGCACTTGCAATTTAAAATGTAGTTTTCTCCTCAAAAGGAGTCTCAAACCATGAGGGAAACAATCTACTCTTAAGGGTAGGCCATATGGATAGCCATAGATGGCCAACATATAATAAGGGAATATATTGAGAAGATGCTCTAGCACACAACAAGAAAATTTGCTCAACCATGTTCATAGCAACCTTATTCATGATAGCCAGAACATGAAAACAGGCTAAGTGTCCATCAGTAGAAGAATGGATAAAGAAACTGTGGTACATTTCCACTATGGAATACTACTCAGCTATTAAAAACAAGGAATTCCTGAAATTTGTGGATAAATGGATTAAGCTGGAAATGATCATAATGAGTGAGTTAACCCAGAAGCAGAAAGAATCAAATGGTATATACTCACTTATATATGCATATTAGCCCAAGGGGCATGTCCTACCACGAAAGCCTTCACTTACCAGGAACTGGGACAGAGGGGAGGACATCCTATTGGGACTCTAGATGAGAGAAGCATGGGAGAATAGCAAAGTAGAAGGATCCAGAGGGTCCTAGAAACCGACAAGTAGAACATTATGATAGGCGGATTTGGGACCAGGGGTCCCACTCAAACTAAGGCACCAGCCAAGGACAATACAGGCGGTAAACTTTAAACCCCTACCCAGATCTAGCCAATGATCAGAACATTCTCCACAGTGGAGTGGAGAGTGGAATATGACTTTCTCACGTACTCTGGTGCCTCACATTTGACCATGTCCCCTGGAGGGGGAGACCTGTGGCACTCAGAGGAAGGACAGCAGGTTACCAAGAAGAGACTTGCTAACCTATGAGCATATACAGGGGGAGGTAATCCCCCTCAGGAACAGTCATAGGGGAGGGGAATAAGGGGAAAATGGGAGGGAGGGAAGAATGGGAGAATACAAGGGATGGGATAACCATTGAGATGTAACAAGAATAAATTAATAAAAAATTTAAAAAAATAAAAATAAACTCAGGGGCATTTTTGGAGGTTCCATTTTACATAATAGTATCAAGATTTTTCCTTTTTTTCTAATTTTTAAGAAATTTTTTTGTATTCTGTATTTTTATTTATTTTTCTATTTTTAAGCCTACATATTATTTGCATATATGTGTGGCTTTGGGTTTTGGATTTTATGAAATAGTTGAGTGTAAAAGTAAGTGGGCCTTTTGTGTCTTCTCTTGAACTTTTATTTTTCCTTGCTTGTTCTATACTAGTCTGATGTATTTTATTATTTTTTACCTTACTATATTATATTTTATTATTATCTCTTAGCATACTGTTTGTTTTCTGAAAGTTGAAAGGTGTTGGATCTGGATGGGAGGGCAGGTGGAGAGGAACTGAGAAGTATAGAACAGAGGGAACCAATATTATGATATATTATATAAAAATCTATATTCAATAAGAAAAAGAGATAATGCCTTGCACTCAGTCTTTATATGGTGGAAAATCTAATACAAAATGACTATATAAATATAATTTCCCCAAATTTAAAACTCTTAGAGACCTTGTAATATGTAAACTGGATAACTTTAAATTTAATGGTACCTCTTGGCCTTACATGGACCCTCCTGCCCCTGCCTCCCAAGTGCTGAGATTAAAGGCGTGCATCACCACCTCCAGGCCTGGTAACGACATCTTTCTACAGGAATAAAACCCTAACTAAGACAGGAGTGAAGGCACCATGTAGTCACCAGCATAATTTCTCCATGTGCAATGAGTTGTACAGATGTTGTCCTTGGCAATGGAGCCCTGCTGTCAGTTTGCTAAGAGCAACTCTTTGTCATAGCATATGCCTAGGTTGTTTTTGAACTTCCATAGGACACCATTAGTTAACATTTCATTGTAGGCAATCAAGATTTGCCAATGTAAGATATGTCTGGCTGCAAGAGATGTCTAGTTAAGATTCATTATCAGGCCAAGTGCTTGGATTAAGGCACGGGCCACCACCTCTCAGCTCATGTCTGTAATTCTGGGTCTGGGTTACTTTAATCAGGATTGTTTTTTCCAGTTGCATATTTTGCCTGAAAATTAATAATGCCAAGTTTGGTTTTTATTTTTTGAGATAGGGCTTCTCTGTTCTTTGGCTGTTCTGGAACGCACTCAGTAGATCATCTGGCCTCTAACTCACAAAGATCCATCCCCCTGCCTTTGCCTCCCGAGGGCTGGGATTAAAGGCGTGTGCCACCACCGCCTGGCTCATGCTGTAATTTTAAAAATAACAGCTGAATAATATTCCACTGTGTCATTGTGACACATTTTTTTCTCATTCTTCAGTTGAGTGACGCTGAGTTGTTTACAGATTCTGTCTGTTATGATTAAAGCTTCAATGAAAATAGTTGAGCTAATGTCTTTGTGGCAGAATGGAACATTCTTTGGGTAAATCCCAGAGATTGGTATAACTGGGTTTTGAAGTAGATCAATTCTCAATTTTCAGAGGAACAGCCATATTGAAATACACAATTTTGAACAGGTTTCCTCCTAACAATTTGTGAAAGTCAATATGCGATTTAAGTTGCAGCAGTGTTTCTTTTACAAACTTGGATGCTCTTGTGTTGGTACATAAATAGTAACAATTAAAACATCATCTTGGATTTTTTGATACACATGTAGTGTCTTTTCCATGTCTTTTGATTAGTTCTGGGTTAAAGTCTATGTTGTTAAATATTAAAAAGGCTACATCAGCTGTCTTCTTAGGTCCATTTGCTTGGAATATTTTTTTCTAAGCTTTTCCCCTGAAGTACTGTCTATCCTTTATGATAAGATGTGCTTCCTGGATACAGAAGAATGATAGACACTGTTTTTACATGTATTCTATCAGTTTATGTCTTCTTATTGGAGAATTGAAATCATTGATACTGAGATATTTCAATGACCAATGGTTATTGGTTCCTGTTATTTTGTTGTTTCTGCTACTGCTACTGTTTGTAGGTCATTAACTATTTTTAAAAAATATTTTCTTGGCTTTCTTTAAGGTATTTATTCATTTCCCCCACTTGTTTGTTTCTGTTTCTTGAATTTCCTTAAGGTTTTAAAATTTTTCCTTTTTAAGGACCTCTATTATCTTCATTAATTGGTTTTGGGTCTTGTTTGGATTTTTTTCCTATCTCTGTATTTTTTTCATTATTTAATTTATTTATTTTACAACACAAGGAAATTTCCCTCCCTCCTCTCCTCCAAGTCCTTTTCATCTCACTTTTTCTCCTCTCCTCCCAATTCTTCCCTCACCCCTCTCCCCTGTGCTCCTTTCCCTTTCTTCTTATAGAAGGAGAAACTTCCCATGTGTGTAAACCTGCCTTGGCAAATCAACTAGGACTGGGGCCATACATCATCTACTATTGACCTAGGCATGTCCAGTTAGGGGAAAAGGATCAAAAGGCAGGCAATGGAGTCAGAGGCAGCACTTGGTCCTGCATTAGGGGGTCCCACATAAGAATCAAGCTATATATTTGTTATATGTTGGGAGCTACCACTATGCCATGGATGCTTTCTTGTTGTGGGTTCAGTCTCCAGTGTCCTTATGGGTCTAGATTAGTTGATTTTATAGGTTTTCTTGTCATATCTTTGACCTTCCTGGCTCTTTCAATCATTCTTCCATCTCTTCCGTAAGATTCCCTGAGCTGTGCCTAATGTTTGCTGTGTATCTCATCTGTTTTCATCAGCCTCTGGCGTAGCCATTCAGATGACTCTTATGCTAACCCCAGTCTCATAATAGCAATTTAAAAGTACACCTGCAAGACATAGAACAAAAAGAAATAAACACACCCAAGAGAAGAGAGCAAGAAATATTTAAATTTAAGGCTGAACTAAAGAAATTAGAAACAAAGAGAACAATACAAGTGATCAACAAAACTAAGAGGCAAACTAACTAAAAAACAGAGAGGCAATACTGAAGTTTAAAAATTAGAAATGAAAAGTGGGAACATAACAAATACTGAGGAAATCTTAAGAATCCTTAGTCTTACTTTAAAAACCTGTATTGCACAAAATTAGAAAATCTAAATAAAATAGTTTATTTCCTTCAAATAGTCCACTTATAAAAGTTAAATCAAGGTCAGGCAATTTAAACAGTTTCACAAACCCTAAGGAAATAGAAGTGATTATAAGTCTTCTAACCAACCAATCAATTGACCACACAGACAAACAGAATGTGGGGGTATTCCCTAGGCAAAATGGTTTTATTGCAAAATTCTACCAGACTTTAGTAGAAGACATAATACCAATGCTCCTCAAACTATTCCGGAACATAGAAACAAAAGAAGCACTGCCAGTTTCATTCTACAGTCTTTTTTGTTTATTTGTTTCATTTCTTTTGTAATATTCAGGCCTGGCATGGTAGAATAGATGTGCTGTACGGAGACGTTTTGTCTGGATGCTATTGACAATGTCCATATTTGTAGATTATGTTCTTATGTTGGGAGTAGACCTTAGGGATTGGGTCTGGGGCAATGCCGAAGGAAGGAAAAATAATCTGTGTGTAGCATACCTGGTTTTCTGGCAGTTATGGCCTATATCAGTTTTGTGTTTGGCTTCTTACCACAGACTAAAAAATATGGACAAATATTTGAGCATTCGTAATGTGAGAGTAAGAAAAAATATGCAGTAGCTGAAAGAAAACAAACCGTATAATCTAAAAACTATAAAGAACAATACATAGAAGAAGGTTGTTAGAACAGAGAATATAGGCCAGTAAGAGGTGGCAGCCTGATAAAAGCAAGAACACAATAATGTGATTAGATGCATTATGTGCACAGACTAAATGTCCATGGAAGCCATTGTGCATACAATTTTATATGAATGAAATATTATTCTATTACATATAAATTTTATAAAATTGTAGACTACAACAAACTCCATAATAAGTGCATGAAATGTACCTCCTAAAGTATGTGCTATAAAACACCAAAAATTAGCAATATGCATTATAGATAAACTAGCACTTAAGAGGGTGATAGAACTTAATATTTACAGCCATACATTTTTAAGGTTTTAAATGAGAATTTTTTCAGAATACATTACAGTAACGAACTTTCAAGTTAGTTGATTTCATAAGTCATAAATAGAAGTAATTTTAAAATATCTATAAGATAAAGTATAACATTATTGAAAATGTTTAAGTTTATTGGATACAATAAATAGATCATGAATGAAAAATATGGCACACAATAGTCTCGTACAAAAAGGCACCAATTCTATTGGTTGCCTTCTTGCCGGCTCCCAAAGTAAAAGGTACAAAATAGTCAAATAGTACTGCCCTGTGTCAAGCTTTGCGACTGCTATTTTACAGTAAGAGCTAAATGGACAAAGAGAGCTTTTCACATATTGGCGATTTCTCAGTGAAAAATGTGTTTACATATATTTAAGTTGAGATGAAATTTAGCTAATATGAAGATACTGAGAAGCAGAAATTGAGGGACAATTATTGGCAAAGCATGTGTGGGTATAACAAACTGGTTTCAAGAGCACTATGAATCAGATAATCTTTAAATTGAATATAAATATGCAAAGCAAAAACATTCAATCTATTTTTTTAAAACAAAACAACCTCAACTCTCTTCCTTCAGTGATGAGGAAGCAGTTAATCTTGGATGTGCTTTGGCTTCTTTCCTTAAAAAGGCTACCTCAATCTTCCTTAGATGTGAAATAAAATGGAAATGGTATTGCTTGCCCACTTTTCTTCACAAAAATGGGAACTGAGTCAACTCTCAGAAATGAGGCAAATTAAAAATTGAAAAAAATTATGAATATGAAGATATGTTATGAAGTATTCAATAAAGCTAATTAATATATGTGAAACACAGATTTAGAGTTTGACCCATAATATTAAAAACATATTCATTCTTTACTCATGAAAGTATTCCAGGGTGGACACATGTGGTTCAGCCTCGTAGGATTGTATAACATGAGCATATCATTGTCATCTTATTTTAATAATTATAGTTTGTACTATTAACTGTACTAAAATTTTCTAAACAATGCATCACTATATTTAAGTAATAAGATACAAATATAGGGTTCTAACTATCCAGTGTGAGATATGAAAATGATGTGTACCCCTTGTTTATACTGTTCCTAAATACACTATATTTTTATGTTCTCATTTTTATGGTATTAGCAATATGGTATTTGACTCTGAAGAACAGTAATTCCAACTTATATATTTGCCTCTTGTGACTATACCTCAATGGAACAAAATAAGCAAAATGAACAGCTTTAAGTATTTTACATTTTATATGACTTTAGGAAGTCAGGAATTATAGAAAGGATTTGTTTTTATTTCGGTCATTGGTTTTGCATTGTTCTCCCTTTTTCCTAGGAATCCCGTGTTTCTCCTTTAAGGTATGAATACCTGCAAGTATCAGTAGGTTTCCCGTGGAAAGCCAAACACCAGGGCCTATCTTTCAGTGAAGGTTTTAAATATAGCATAAAGGAAGCTAGTGAGTCTTCAGAAGAGAGAGCTCAGCTGGAGTTCAGTGAAGGGGCAGAGTGGTACTAGGGGATTAGGCACCATCACAGGAAGTAAGCATGGATATAAAGGGAATTTCTGAGAGGCCTTGGAGAAATAACAAGACAGCAGGAAAAAAGCAAACCATGGAGCAGAAAAGAAATTGTAACTTAACACATAAAAGGTTTAGAAAAACAACTGAACCAGTCCGTGAGACTTTTTAGAGAGGTTAGTAAAGGTCGAAAGGCACAGAGATTGCTGAACTCAGAGACATTGCACAATAGGAAGAGGATATAGAAAGCCCCAACAAAGAAGGTTTGAAATCCAAGAAAAAGCTACCTCTGTTGAATGTCATGCTGAACCTTGTAACAGAGTATTTCCTTACAGTTCCCCAGCATAAGATTATAACTATATTATATGCACAATTTGACAATGTCAAATTACTTTCATCTACTTCATATATTTATAAGGTGAAATAATTACACTTAAGTTAATATGTCCTGGAAATAAAATAAAAGCTAATTTACCAAAAAACAAAAAACAAACAAACAAACAAACAAAAAAACCACACACATTGTCTACTGTTTAGATAAAGGTTATTAGGTTCTTTTGCTTCTTGAAAATGCATAAATACAAGCTATTTCTCAGAGAGACTATTTTAAGGACACACAGATATTTTGAGTTCATTTATTATCCTAGGTCACACTGAAGACTAGTGAAAGTAAGAAATGCAGGCTGTGCCTCCCATTTGTAGTAAAAAAATAAAGGCTATAGCTTTGGAAGAAAACATAAAATAAATCTAAATATCATCTTCAACTAATGGTACTGGTTTAACTGGATGTCTGCATGCAGAAGAATGCAAATAGATCCGTATTTATCACTCTGCACAAAATTGAACTCAAAGGGGGGATTAAAGACCTTGGTATAAAACCAGACACACTAAATCTATTAGAAGAGAGAGTGGGGAATAGCCTTGAACTCATTGGCACAGTAGAAAATTTCCTGAACAGAACAGCAGCTTCTCAGGCACAAAGAACAACAATTAATAAATGGGACCTCATGAAACTGAAAAGCTTCTGTATTACAAAGAACACTGTCAAGAGGACGAAATGGCAGCAAACAAAATGAGAAAAGATCTTCACCAAACTTATATCTGACATAGGGCTAATATCTAAAATATATACAAAACTCAATACATCAAACACCATCAAGCCAAAGAACCCCCTTAAAAATTTGGTACAGAGCTAAACAGCGAATTCTCAGCAAAGAAAACCCTAATGGCTGAGAAGGACTTAAAGAAATGCTCAACATCACTAGTCATCAGGGAAATGTAAATCAAAATGACCCTGAGATTCCATCTTACATGCATCAGAATGGGTAAGACCAAAAACTCAAGTCACAGCACATGCTGATGAGGATGTGGAGAAAGGAGACTACTCCTCTGTTGCTGGTGGGAGTTCATACTTGCAGAAACCTCTTTGGAAATCAATCTGGCACTTTCTCAGAAAATTGGGAATAGTTCTACCTTAAGACCCAATTATCCCACTCCTAAGGATACAGCCACAGGATGCTCCACCATACAACAAATGCTTTTGCTAAACAATGCTCATAGTATTTTCATTCATAAGAACCTGAAACTGGAAACAACCTAGATTTCCCTCAACCAAAGACTGGATAGAGAAAATATGGTGTGTTTACACAATAGCATAATACATAACTATTAAAAACAAGGAAATCATGCAACTTTCAGGCAAACAGATGGAACTAGGAAAGATCAACCTGGGTGAGGTAAACCAGATGAAGAAAGACACATGTGCTATGTACTCACTTATAAGTGGATATTAGACATATAGTACAGTATAACCATTCTATATGCCACCAACACAAGGAAGTTAAGTGACAATGTTGGCCCAAGGGTGCATGCCTGAATCCTACTAAGAAGGGAAAATAGAATATTCATTAGACGTGGATGGAAACAGGGAACTGGATAGGAAAGGGAGATGGGAGGGAAATGAGGGTAGGGATCAGATATCAGCTGAGAGGAGGTGTGAGGCTAGAGGGCTGGGAGAGAGATAGGAAACTGAGAGGGGAAGGCGTCTTTGAGACAAGCTGGAGACCTGCTATAGAGTAGGCTCCTACAAGGATGTGAGAGTGACTCTAGCTGAGACTCCTAGCTATGGGGACATGGAAACTGAAATGGCCACCTCCTAGCCAGGCAGGACTTCCACTGGAGTGAAGATACTCACAAAACCCCAAATTTACCCTGCCTACAGGACGTATGTAGTTAAAAAGGAAGCAGAGGATTTTGGAATGGCCAAGCAATAACGGTTCCAAATAGACTCACCCCATAAAAGAGAGCCAACTCGCGACACTATTAGTGATATTCTCCTATGCTTGTAGACAGGAGCCTAGCATAATTGTTCTTCAAGAGGTTCGACCTAGCAGTGGATCAAAACTGAGTTTGACACCCACAGCCAAACATTCGGCAGAACTCTGATAGTCTTACGAAAGAGTTGAGGAAGAGAAGAACTTCCTCATGAACTCTACATGAAGACCAGCAGAGTCAAATAACCTAGGCCCAGAGCAGCTTACAAAGACTGAAACACCAACCAAAGAGCATACATGGACTAAACCGAGTACCCCCTACACATATACACATATGTAACTGATGAGCAGCTTGACCTTCATATGGTTCCTCTAGCAAGTGGAATGGGGAGTGTGCCTGATCTTGACTCTGTTGCCTGCTTTTGAATCACTTTCACCTAACTATGCTCCTTTGTCTGGCCTCAGTGGAAGAGTATGTGCTTATTCCTGACTCAACTTTATGTGCTGGGGTTTGGTTTGTGGTGGTGGTGGGGTTCTCCTTTTTTTTAGGAGATAGAGGGGGGGACAAGGCTGAAGGTGAGAGAATGGGACCCAGGGATGAGATGGGAGGGGGCTGTGGTATAGATGTAAAGTGAATAAATAAACTTATTAATATTTTAAACCTAATAAAAATAAATTTTAAAAGTGGTTAAAGTTTTACCTAAAGGTAAATTTTAGATTAAGAGTAATTTATTTCAATAAGAATTTTAAATTTGAAGCTATATTTGGTTTAGCAACTTCAAGCTAAGCCTTTAACTTATTTCCTAAATTTCCTTCAGTGGCAGAAAATACTGAAATATCTGAATGAAAGTTTAGTAGAATCTAAACTTATGTACTGTATGTCTCATACTAACAAGAAAGAGAATATTTGCTCCTATTGAGACTGGGATTCAACCATTCCCTGTACTATTTCTCCAACCTAGTATAGCAATTTCCATATGGCAAAGAATAATAAGCCTAGCAAATAATGATTGCCACAGTGGACAATGCATGTTGTCTATCTTCACTTCATCTGTATTCTACTATTTAATTTAACTTCTCATTATTTCTCTCAAAATTATTTGTAGCACATTACATTAGAAACTAACTCTCTAAAATTGCTATAGATTCCAGAGGTTCAGTCATTCAGCTACATTAGAAAGGCTCAAGATATACATTTTGTGTTCAAAAATTTATAAAATAAACATGTTTGGTAAATTATTCATAAAATTATTTTTCAAAACTTCAAAACATAGTGAATGATCCTGATTTAATTACATTTAGAGAAAATTCCATAAATAATAGAACTTTGTTAATGTTGGAAGTTGGTCTAATGTATTCTGATGCTCATTTTTAGCCATCAAGATCTGGTTGCTGCCCAAATGATCAGACTCACTTACCCCAAAATGATGTTTGAAATCTTGCCAAAAAACTTATCCTGTTTGACCAATAAAAGGCTGACACACCTGTCTAGGCAAATGGGAGAGGCGTGGCTAAGGTTTGTGGGTTTGGAAGACAGAGATGATCTTAGGAAAAGAGTAGCAGATAGGAGGAAGGAGGAAGAAGGAGGAGACTCACCATGAGATAGGAAAAGAGTCCTATGGGCCAAGAGGAGGAACTCTAAAATTCCTCATGGAAAAAAATTGCCAATGTGAACAACCTTTTGGATTATGGATAGGAGGTAGCCCAAATAGAAATTATTGGAAGCAGATGGAATGAAATGGAGGCTGGAGGGTAATGGAGGATACCTTAGGAGATAATGTCTGTTGTGCCCCAGGTAACGGTTTATTCTAAAATAAATCAGGTGTCTGTGTCTTTATTGATTATAAATTCAGGAAAACCAATACTATAGTCATAACTATAGCCTAATAATAAGTACTTATTAGGCCATACATTGTAATTAACCACAACAGTTAAAGATCTCTTTAAATGTGGGTGTGTAGTTTTCTGATTAAGCCCTATATGACAGACTAATCACCAGAATATATAAAAAACTTTCATATTTTGTATGAACATACTTCAGATATTTCAGATATTTTAGTTAAACAATCTTCATTATCACCCAAATTTCATTTCAAATTTAAAACATGTTTTCAAGATTACCCATTACAAAACTGTAATGTGTAATAATGTTTCATCACAATACACTCAAAGTTATTCACAGAAGTAGATTTTGGCTATAATTTCAAGAAAGGAACTGTCATATGCTTGGGCATAGGAGTTACAAAGCCTGTTGTACTCAGAAGTTTTTATGTCAAAAGCAAGATGTCCAATACAAATTCCTCAACAAAAAAGTCCATTCCATTCCCCCATCCAAGTAACACTGGATTAAAATGAAAGGAAAGGAAGAAAATAAAACAGCTTCCTGTGCCCTGCTCTTATCTTCATTATTACTAGCATAGAAGCTTTCTCTACTTTACAATATAAAGCCATGTGTTAATGTGAAGACATGGATTAATGGATAAATTTTTCTCAAGTCATTAATCTATTGCTCTTTAATACATGTTCAGTGTAGTGTACTATTAATTTCTCTGTTTATCACTCACATTACCTACTTATCTAATCGTCTGTTCTCCTAATTTTGTTGTTAGTGTTCATTGTTATTATTAAAGGCAATTGTTATACTGGTTATAAAAAATATTGTTTTTTTATCTAGAAAAATGAACTAAAAGAAATAAATACATTTATAAAGCAATGTTGCAACAAAAATAGCTTCTTTATTATTTTTGACAAGAAGATACTTGTTAACATCAAAACCAAGCAAAGCAGAATGAAAATTTAAAATCTAGTATGAAAAACAGTGTTGTTTAAAATTTTTTTAAATAAGCTATAGCTATTTTATAGGTGAATATCTTTAAAATATTATGCTTTATTTTGAATGTGGCTGAGTCCTGCTGACTCTCATATAATAATAGTTTGTTTCCCTCAGTATCGGAAGGTTGTATGGAGATTCAGCCAAGTGGGGGATTTCTCGTTTATGGAAAGTGAGCAATAGTTGTCCTGCTCTTAATATTCCTGTCTGTTCTTTCTACTTGTTGATGAAGAGGTCATCACTTATGCTCTTAAACTTCTGTACAATGATATCTAAACTCCGGTGAAGCAGCTATGTAGCCTCTGCTATACCACTAAGACTTTGAAACTCCAGAGCTATAAACTAAATAAGCACTACTTTGCTTTAAGTAGCCCATATATATTTATAATAATTAGACTGGACATGTGATTAATGCAAAGTTCTTAACACATAATGATTTATACAAAAAATCATTAAGCTAGGAGACCTTGAAATACAAAATTTTGTTATTTAGGTTAATTATGTAAAAATTACTTTGATAAGTTTTATGAATTAGGAGAATTATTTATCTGTTTTTAGTATCCAAAGACATTATTTTTAGAGCAATTTCAGAGTTATAGAGAAGTTGAACAGATGGTGTAGAGATTTGCTAAATCACACTGTTCTCTCCATTTTTTTTAACATTGCCCTTTAATGTAATATAATTGTCACGACTAATGAACAAACACCGAAACATTATTATCAGCTCCAAGTTATACTTTTATCAGATTCCCTTAGTTATTCCTTAATCTAGCTTTCTTGGTTCCCAAAGTTTATCCTGGAGTACACGCTATTCAAATGTCATGTCTTTAAAGGCCTTTCCTGTACATGACAATCGTTCCCCATCCACGATTCTAAAGAAGCCTTGGTCAGATCTTCTTAAATATAATCTGGTGGAATTTGTTCAATTTCGAGACTGAAGCATTAGATTTTTAACATGAAGAACACAAAAGCATATCAAGGACTCACCTGAGCCACAGCCATGTTACCACATATCAGAGGAATCGATTAAAACAAGTGATCTAAGGAGAAAAAAAAAAAAAAAAGAGTTACAACTTCAATCAGTTGTTACTTTATTATAAGTAAGGGGATGAAACGAAAAGATCTCCAACTCTTCCCTTCTTTCCACCATGCTGCTCCAGGATTGGGTACAGCAGAATCAATTTGTGAATTCAGCTTCATTCTGAGAAAAACGTGAACTGATATTTTTCATGCACCTAGTTGAAAAATATAGGAAGTCCTAAAAACAAAACAGGACTGATTCAGAGTTCAAGAAAAATACTTCGTTTTCTGCCCTCTTTCTAATGAGAAGGAGGCTTCAATAGAGCAGCATGGCGAAGGCCTCTGCTCAAGGCTAGGACTGAGCAAGAGACACTCTTCCCTTCTATGCACTGTCAAAGGCACATAAAAGCATGCCTTTAATCCCAGGGAGGTAGCTTCTGCCCAGTGAGACACATCAGGCAAAGCTCTTTAGTTCCCAGTTGTCAGGCTTAAGAAAGCAGGTATAGGGGTTTAGCCAGAAAAGGTTATCTTCTATCAACTGTGTCTCACTGCATTACGCTTTCTTTCTCATGATGCATCAATGTTAATGTTGACCAAGGGAATTTTATTAAAGTTCTGCAGAAAGAGTTTGTTTCCTTGTTCGTTTTTGTTCTGCCCTTCTTTCATAGACTATCTTTCGAAAGAAAGTGCTTATGAAGCCCACTCCGAAGAGCTTCATAATAGAGTTTCTATTCTGCCTGCTAGATACCAGAAAATACTTTAACTTGGAGGGGGTATTTGGCATAGAAGCTTTTCAGCTTCTTATGTATTGATTTGGCCTATTACTTATGTTGCTCTACAGACATTATTAATATTTTCGAGTCACAGTTGAATACTATATAATTTTTCTTGTTCACGTGGTTTCAACTTCAGGCCCTGGACAGAAGACCTTATTTTAATTTTTGTTTTTAAGGATAGCTTTTAAAGGATAAATGCCTATATTAGAATCACCATTTAACAGCCACATATTTGAATGCACAGTATGATGTCACTCCCCTCCAGTGGATTCTCTGTGAAAAGTACTACACAGGTCTGAGAACTAAGACCCCCCGAAGAGGCAAGAGTCTCCTTGACTGGGGTCAATATTCCTATCAGCAGAAACTGCAGTTTCAAACTGTCATTGCTGGGAGTTATTTCCCTATTCTTACCCTATTTCTTACAACTTCATTTCTTAAGCTTCACTCCCAGTTCAGGACCTTCTTCAGGTATGCACATTGCTACAAAATGTTGCTAACACGGGACTGCAGCCAGGGACTGTCCGTGGCTGAAGTAGCTCTGCTTCACTTCCACTTATTAAAAGAGACATGACTAGAGATTAATCATTAGTTAATAAGTTACACTATGGCCTACAAAGAACTGGGGTATTTCAAAAGACTCCAGGTAGAAGGAACAAGAAGAATAGAGAAACGTCCTGGCACAAGTTTTGTTAGGGAGAGGATGGTGACCCTGGACAAAGACAGCACATACATATTGATATCAAGCCAGTAACTTAGGAGAGATGAAGTCTTTCTGCTAAATACTTTGTATTGTTTCATTCCAGGCTGTAATGCAAAAAAAAAAAAAAAAAAAAAAGACAAAACAATAACTTTGCATTCTGTATCAGTACTGTGTATGTTTGGTTGCTCACTGACTTCCATGAGACTTCTCTGTGGAAACTGTAACCACTGAACCCCCCGCCCCCCGTTTCAGAAGAAGAAATGTATATAATGCTAGACTGCTTGGCTGCAAAACACAGTCAGATGGTAACTCAAATATGAGGCGCCTCTGTTTGTCAATACCTTATCTCTGTTCACTGATGCTCCAAGAACATCTGATTCCAAAGACTTATCTTCGACTGAGCTGGTGGCCCGTGGCAGTATGACACAGAACTCTTTGGTAAATTAGGAGTGTTGTAATTTTATGAAGAGAGAGTGTCTAAAGTTTACTTTGAAAGTCCTAAAATTCAAAAGTTAGTATCCTACTCTACTGTGGGATCATACAATAACTAAATATTTGGATTCATTATAGCTTTTAGACATCTCATCATCACCCTAACAAGATACATGTTTCTTCAAACTGGTGGCAGTTAGGATTATGCATTTTTTTACTTATATTATACATAAGTGCTCTGTACTTTCAAATTAACTGCTTGCTGATCTACTAGCTTAGCATGAACTGTTAAATTCAACTCTAGAATTGAGACTTATTCAGAAAATTGAGCAAAGTACAAGTATGTTTTTTAGAATATATATGATTTTTTGAGACAGGTTTCTCTGTGTTAGCTGTGACTATCCTGGACTTGCTTTGTAGACCAGGCTGGCCTTGAATTTACAGCAATCCACCTGCCTCTGCCGCCCAAGTGCTGGTATTAATGGCATTGACCATCTCTGCCCGGTAATATTGACATTTTTTAAACCTAAAATTATTGATAAATACATTTATTAACAATTTTTGAAAATATTTATTGTTATGTAGGGGCAGTATTTTTAGGACTCTTTACTATTACTAATCTATTAATGTCCTTATACATTACAATAAAAATACTAAAGAGAAACATAGCATTAACTGATAACAGGAATGAAGAAAGAGTCCCCAATTTGCCTTTCCAATGTAGAACTGCACTCAGAAAAAGCTCCATTTAAATAGTTTTGGGTGACTATTCAGGTAGAAAACTGTCTCTGTCATCTTCTCATTTGGAAAGCTCCTAACCTGTACTCTTGGCATACTCAGGTAATCAAGTTTTTTCCTTCTCAAGTCTCTGATGGAGTTGAAGACCAGGTAGCTTAGTTTCACAATGAAGCTTAGTTGTTTAGGAATTAAGATGTTTTTAGGTCGAGATAGATTTTTTTTTTTTTTTGAGACAGGGTTTCTCTGTATAGCCTTGGCTGTCCTAGACTTGCTTGGTAGAGCAAGCTGAACTTGAACTCACAGCGATCCACCTGCCTCTGTCTCCAGAGTGCTGGGATTAAAGAAGTGTGCCACCACTGCTTGGCTTGAGATAGATGTTTTAAGTTTATAATGACAAGATGTGATGGAGATTGATTCAGAATTTTAGATGCACCAAAAGCATAGGAAAGATGTTTCCCTCAAGGCTGTCAACTGGCACTCAGAGAAAGAATAAGCAGGCTACCAAGATGAGACTTGACAGGCTATGACCATATAGTGAGGGAGAAGGTTCCCCTCACTCATAGACCTAGTGGAGGGAAATAGGGTGAAAGCAGGAGGGAGGGAGAAATGAGAGGATACAAGTGATGGGATAACAATTGAGTTGTAATCTGAATAAATTTAAAAAATTAATAAATAAACAAAAAACAAACAAAAATAAAAAAAGAAATACAAATAGCCAAAACATGAAGAATGTAGCATTTATATAATTCCTGATTATGTCATGGCTATTCTTGCTAAAGGTAGTTTATTGTTTATATGTGAAATAATATGAATGTATATGTAAAATTTAAATTAATAAGTTTTAAAAAAGAAAAGTATCTAAAAAATTACTGACCTGCATTTTCCTTCAAATACCACTTGAAAAGTAACATTCCAATCTATAGTGGAGTTGACATTTTGATCCATAGATTTTCTATAATTTCATAATTTACCTAAAATGAAGGTATGTGCAGAGTTTTGTGAAACACATTTAATGTAGTTTCTGTGACATATTTCTAAAACTAATTTTCTTAATTACTTAAAATTGTTTTACTTATCTTAGATTTTGATTTGAAGAAATAACATCACTTTTATTTTAAAATAAACTTATATTATAGAATATCATATGAAATAATTTTCCACATAAACACATAGCGTTTTTAGTCAATTATATAGTCAGTTATTTTTAAGGTATATTTTCCCTATTTAACTTACATTCTTTGTCATTTGATCAACATCCCTGAAGGTCCCATCCATGGAGCAGTGGTTAGCTGTCACTACATACCCTCTCCTCTCAGTTTAGCGTTTCTACATTGTTACTCAAATCAAGGATAAGCCTGAAGAGGCTATGTTAAGTGAAATCATACAGACTCAAAGGTAAACACATTGGTTTAAAAAAATCATTTGGCATACATTTCTTCACTTTAAAAAAACAAGATTTTGGCATCAGAATACATGATGACTTTCAAACTAGAAAACACCTTTTATATTGCTTCCTAAATTGTGTTTTGTTCCTTCACAGATACCCATTCTGGAATGGCCTTTGGAATGTAATGATATTAGAATCTTTCAATGTGGAATAATACAACGTATCTTCGTGCAAATACAGCAGTTTGTTTACTTAGTCAGCTGGTTGCAACAAAAGAATTCTCCCTTCAAAGATGTACTAGTAAGAAACCTGGTATTCATATAGTCCCATCTGAAAAAGAGAGCAAAAGGTTTCCTCCTTAATTATTTGCTATACCTTATTGGGGTTGTTCTACCATAAAATTCAAGTTTTTTTTTTTATCTAAAGCTACAGCTTATAGTTTGAATGCTTATCAGTATTACAAAGGCATAAGAGCTACAGCCAATTAATGCCATTTGAGAAAGAGAGAATCAGTCTTCTCCAAGGAGGAAGCCACCAATTTTTACCAGATAACAAGTTGTCAGCCTTCAAAAGATACACTTTCAAGCAACATTAAACTGACTCATCAGGTTCTAAATACAAATATAAACGTTAGGTACCAATTATAACTGAAACGCCTTGGACTGTCAGCTCCCAATAATGACATACAGACTTTTTATTGTTTATTATGGAAGCTTAGGTTTAGCTTAGCTTGTTCTCAACTTGCTTTTATATTTACCTGTTTTTATAAATCTATGTTCTGTCACATGCTCAGCTACCTTTCCCTAGAATTGGCACCTGTTTCTCCCCTGTGTCTGGCTCCTGAACCCAGGGCCTGATTCTTCCCAAAGTTCTGTTCTCTTCAGAAGTCGCACTTTCCTCCTGCCTTTGCTACAGGCCATTCAACTCTTTACTAACCTAGTCAGAAGGTGTGGAGGCAGTGTTTACAAAATATGATGCAGAACAATACCGAAGTCTGGCCTGTAATCAGATCTCAGCCAGTAGAGAAATCAGAATTCGAATATACAAAAACAACTTTCACACAGTGTACAAAAGGTAACACTGACATATGTATTTATTCATATATATATATACATATATATATGTGGCCATATAGTTAAAGACAAAGAGGCCTTGTGCGTTAATGAAATGCATTAAAGATTAAAGCAAAATAAAACCAACATTGGCTGTTGGATAAGAAAACTGTGCCCTGGGAAAGGAAGCTGAGTGGAACATGGCAGGCCAGTGAGGGCTCCCAAGTTTTAGAGGTCATGGCCCTCCAATATGGCAGACTGGCCCAACTTCATGAGCAGTCAAAGCCTTGGGAAAACTAAGGTTAACATACGAGGACTGTGGAATCCTAGGCATTGGGCCCCGTAAATCTTTCTCATGCTCAGTCTGATTTGGCTTCGCAGAAACTGGGTTCGTGTGACCTCATGGTATTAGTGAGGGCAGGTAGCACCAGAAGTAGCCAGCCAAAGAGCACTTATCATGGACATCAGGAAGTAGAAGAGGAAGCCAGAGGTAACCAGACGCTAACTCCCTTGCCAACACTAAGCGCTTTCCACTCCAAGGCTGTGCCATTTCACAGCGCAGGATAGTCAGGCTTCTGTCCTTTCCTAGCTCTGGCTAGGAAACTCTTTTTTGCTAGGACAGGAGGAAAAGAAGAGAGACCTACAGGCCTTGGTGTGCTCCATTCCCTTAGGTAGGCTGAATCATAGCATCCGTGAAGCTGTCATGGTGACGAAGTCTCCATTGCTGAGCTGAATGTTGCCCTGTAAAGCTTCAATCTTCTCCCGGAAGGTATCGGTCAGCACATTCAGCTGGGTCACAACTTGATAAAGTAGTGGAGCTGCATGGCAGGAGTGACAGATCGATAGCAGTAGAAGGATGTCTGAGTGAACTGATGGCTCAGGTTGTAGTTCCTCTGGACAGAGCTTGCACACATTACTAATAAGCTCCGCATCACCAATAATGCATGTGCGTGTCATTAAGCAATGCTCAATAATATTCTTGGTGTCGGTTAACCAAAAGTGAACCCAGACTTTAATTCTCTATTCATGCTCCCTGCCTTCCATCCTTCCATCTGTCAGGTGTATGAGTCAGAATCTGTGCCTGCCTGGGGGATGTCTTATAAATGTCCCTGTATCGATCCCTTTGTATCTGTGTCTCTCTGGCTGTCTTTGTGAGACTGTGTGTATGCTTGTGCCTAACAAAGGGCTTAGATCTGTATTTATTGAGCAGTACAGAAAGAACTGAATGTTGAAGGAATAGGATATTTCAGAGAAATATTTCAAAGAGTTTTGAAAGTAATTATGTCACAGATTCCAACTGACCAAATTAACAAACAGCTTTAAAAAGGTATGTTTATCACACAGTATCCAAATTTTATGTTCAACATTGACGATGCATTTTGATTTTATAAGATTGCTTTCAACCTCTGTTTTTACAGTTTTCAGTAAATTTACACATGCATCACTGTGAGTGAAGCAAATGGAAGAGTCAATAATTTAACATTACAGCTATAGACAGTCCAGTTGTAAAAGCTGATTACATAAGTAATCCAGGCAAGAAAGGTTGATTATTATATTTTTCTCTTAAGGCAAGTAAAACTATCAGGAGTACACAGTAAGACAGCAGTCTTATAAGACCTCAAGGTATATTATTAACTGCACTGTAAGATTCACAAAATTTCCAGTCTTGTAGAATATAAAATATATTTTCATAATATCAAATTTCTACAGCCACTAATTTGAGAGGAAGGAAGGAGTGGAGACATGTAAGAACTTGGAGGAGGTAAGGGGAAATGATGTAACCATACTACACATATAAAATGTTAACAAAATTAAAAATATCAAATAAAAATAACAAAAATTAAAATTAAAATCAGCTGTTAGTGATTCAGTGATTTATTTTAAAGAAGTCTAAATGACAAAATTTTTGTATCTTTTCTTTAGAGTAAGAAAATAGAGAAATATGTGACACAATTTCACAAGTATTTATAATTGCAAAAGTAATATTTGTCTTCTCACATTCAATATTTAACTTACTGAAGGGAATAAAAACATCCTTACTCACGCATTTAGTCCAAAGTAGATTATCCTACCTATCGACTGTCTAGCACCTAGATTGCTTTTTTACTACTGTTCTCTATTCTCTCATGCCTTTCCTCAGTAGCTTCTTTATTATTTCTTCTAAGTGCTTCTCTTAACACCTCTCAATAAATGGTGTTCAGTTTGTTTGCACTTCACTGTGAAATCGCACAATTATGCAGCATAGTTTCTATGCAGCTCACTCCTGGCACTACTGCCCAGCAAGATATGGTTTGACATATATATTGGGGGAGAAATTTTAATTTTAAGACTCATGAGAATGATAATGTTTTGTAATTTCTTATCTAATATATTCATAAAAGTCAATTAATTCATGAGGTTACACATTGTGAAGCTGAAGGCTGTATTGAAAGAATTCAACTCAATGTAAATGTGTTCTTAATATCTTTCTTATATTGCTGTATGGATATCAGATAAGTTTTTGAGTGGCTAAAGTATTTTCTCTCTTTTATAAGTGGAATGCAAATTATTTCTAGTTATTGGGGGAGTGTTCTGTTAGGTTAAATATATATAATTTTAAATGAAGCAAATCATATGATAACTGAAACTGCAAACTACAATAGATTATTTACAAAATTGAATAAAAAGGCCACCAGTCATGGTATGTGAAGTGAGAACCACTAAATATCAATAATGGGGACAGTTGCCTCACACTGTGTATTTGTATTTTACATGGCAACAGAGCCTGAACATTTGCACTTATGAGTTAATTTGTAATTATAAATAATTATTTACACTGAAAGAAATACTAATGAAATAAAAATTTCTTTAAAAGTCATTACAAGTTACAACTTGGGTAAGGATATACAATACTATTAAAACATTTATACAAGTTCAATTAAATAAATCAATACTATACATTTTCATTAAAAATGAGCTTTTCTTTTGTTAATTTCACATTCCTCTGAACTGTTTTAGCTATTGTGTAGAATTAATTTGAATACCTTAGTTCTTTCATTCTTATATAAGGGCCTTTCTCATTTAGTTTTTCTTGGAATAGAAAACTATTTTTTTTCAAATATTTCATCATTATTTATTATTTATTATCCACACGGCACACAGATCATGGAACCTGACAGACTTTCAAAAATGTAGCAAGCAGGTCAAAAATGTTCTTTAATTATAACTAAATTGAAATCATCAGTGCTGCTAAGAGATCAGCTCCCCACAGACTTGTGTACATACAAGAAACACATTGGTTCTATGCTTACAATGTATAAAAGTTCATTATTATGTGTAGTTAGAGAATGTGTCACTTAAAAGCAAGTGTGAAATGTTGAAGATTTCAAACCTCTATTATATAATTTATGCTAAATGCACATTCTTTGATATATAGTAATACAACACAAATACAGATAACAACCAAAAATCTGCCACAGTATTTAATGACAGAAAGTATGAACAAATAGAAGTAGTGCTTTTAATGAGCCAATAAAATACAGGAACTAAAGAAAAAGAATGCAATATTCTTCACAGAAAGGATGTAGATCAGTTTTCCTAATTAACCTAACTAAGGTGATAAGAAATGTTAAACAGACAGACTAAGGGACATCTTCCTGGCAAAACACACACACACACACACACACACACACACATGCACACACACCATTCAGACCACATATACACACACATTACATACTTATTTCTTGAATGACAGAAGCCTAAAGACTCGACCAGAGACACGCAGAAATGGTAAAGCAATCAGGTCTTTAAATCTGAGCAGCTGGAAAGACCCAGGGGAAAGTGTAATCTTTATATACAGCCTTTGGTTAAATTGCTCTCTGCAACAGATTTATTTGGAATGTCTAAAACTCTAAAGTTGGACAACCTTTGTTAAACTCTGGAGAGGACAATATTTTACTTAGAGCCTAAAAAATTAAAGATCAACCTGGGCCATCTGGATCTGTAATAAGAACAAATAGCAAAATCATGGTGAGCAAATATCATAGCATGGTCAAAGGGATGTTGCAAACATAGCTGTTCATAGATGCTGTAATTTACAGAAATTTTCCATTTCCTCTGGTAGTAAATTTAATTCATTCTTTTGACTCTTTTATTATGGGTACTTTTCTACCATCTCATCAACATATTCCAGAGTACTGTAGAATACAAGTGAAAAGGACTCTGAAATCTGATGCATTGTAAGTAACATAAGTTCACATTCCTGTCAACTTGATAACTACTTCTTCAGTCCTAATTTATAATTCAACAAATAGAATCTACTTAAATAGTTATAAATTTAATATTTATATTTCTAAATTATTAATTCTGTATTTGATTAATTTGAAATAAATTTTGAATGATCCCAGGCATTTTGTGTGAGATACTACTAACCATATGAAATATTTCAGAAGACAATCTACTTAAAATTGCAGCATATAATCATGTTTTCTTAACCATTAATTTTTTAAGCTAGTGATATTTTAGTTTTATATGTTGGTTGAAATTTTTTTCTCATTTTTCTTAAACTTTGGAGAAAATATAAAGGTGAAAATAAACAGTGTGAGCAATAATTTGTGGAAATGATTTCATTCACAGTAGCCTCAAGAATTATCTTGAAATAAATATAATCAATGAAGTAAAAGACTTTATACAATGTAAATTCTAAGATATGGATAAAGAATTTATAAAAGATACCAGAGGATGGACAAATCTCTGAGACTCATGGTTCAGTAGGATTAATATGAAAATGGCAGTATTAACAAAATAAATCTATATATTCAATGACAATACACACACACACACACAAATATAAACTAATTCATAAGGAAACATGAAAGTTCAATAATAGCAAAAACTTCAAGGAATATCTCCATCCTTTGAGCTTATACTATAGAGTTATAGTAATAAAAACATCATGATACTGTCATAAATATAGATTGAATGATTAGTGGAATAAGATTTAGGGCCCAGGTAAAAGCCTGCACTACTAGAGCCACCTGTTATTTTAAATATAGGCCTACAATACACATTAAAGAAAAGACAGAATCTTCAACAAATATCTGCTGATCAAACCTAAGAGCTACATATTGCAGAGTGAAAAACTTTGCATCTCATACAAAACTAACTTCAAATAGATGAAGAACCTCAACAAAAGATGTGACCTCCCAGATCTGATAAGGGTAAAAAGTAAGGGAGATATGTGAACTCAGTAGTTCAAGCATTAAGACAAACAACTAATAAATGTCTCTTCCTGAAACTAAAAAGCTTCAGCACAATAAAACTCCCATTATTTGAGCAAAAAGTAGCCTACAACATACTTAAAAAGAATTTTTATTAACTATATATAAGAGATATAGTATCTGAGTACACCAGGAACTCAACGGAACTAAACTTCAACAAAATAAATAAGAACCATTGGCCACCCTGCCAGAAAACAGATAGGCTGCCCTCGTACTTCCTCTCTGTCTGGGCCGAGTTCCTCAGTCTCACCCCTAGCTCTGCAACAGAGCATCAGATGCAACGTTCCTTTATCTTTGCCCACATCTCCTTCGGATACCTTAGACTTCTCTAACCTATACTCCTAACCTCACTTTGCCTGACTTGTAACCCAGCCCCCGACTCCAGAAGGCACCCCTTCCTAAATCACACTCTACACTTGCAAGATAAAAAGATAAACTGTTTCAGAACTTCTCCTCTTTCTGTTTCCTCTGACCCAATTTCCCTGTCTCATCCATGGCTCTGTAACAGCATACCTGTGGCAGCCTTTCCTGCCCCTCTAGTCCCATCTCTTGTGAATCCCACAGATATACTTCTTCTAAGTTTCTTCTTTCCTAGATAACCTGAAGGGCCACTCCCCCAAGGGCAACAAATAAGGTCAAAGTAGGTCACACATATCCTCTTGCTTCTGAGATCTAATCCTTCCAGTCTCATTTCTAGCTCTGCATCCAGAAACCTGCTGTAGTGTCTTTCCTCTCTGTTTGTATCCAGAAAAGGTCACAAAGACCTTTTCCAACCTAGCTTCCTCATTCAAGTATCCCAGCCTCCAACAGCAGCAGACATTCCCTGAGAACACACCAGCTGAGCAGGCCAGAAAACAGACAAAACACAGACACCATTCTTTTCTGATCTAGAGAGAAACCACAAATTAAAGAACAAAACACCCACTTACCAAAGACATGTATATAAAGGGGATTTGTTAAAATGACCTGTATGTAGGCTGTAGACCAACAATGACTGCCTATGAATGGAAGGACCAAGAATTCAGTTGTTTAATCTATGAGGCTGTATGTTTCAATTGGTGATCAGTATACACTGGAGTCCTGAAGAAATAGGCTCTCATTCCAGAGAAAGAATAGATTTACTAACCAAGGTGAGTTAGGGTGAGAGCAGAGAGCAGGCAGAGAGAGAGAGAGAGAGAGAGAGAGAGAGAGAGAGAGAGAGAGAGAGAGAGAGACAGACAGACAGACAGACAGACAGACAGACAGACAGAGACAGAGACACAGAGACAGAGAGGGACAGAGTGAGAGAGAGAGATTCCTTCTGCCATGTCTCTTATAAATGGTTTTGAGGTTGTCATGCAGAATAAATATGAATTTTCCTATTTTAAATTATTTAATTAAGGAAACACAAACAAATAAAACCTCATAGTGATTTGTGTTTTAATTAATTCCAGATATAGTCCTATTGACAAACAAGAATTGCAATCACAATGAGTTACCCTATGCTAAGCCTACAATGCTCTTACTAGGCTACAAATGATAATAAATAAAAAATCCAATCCCAAAATTGGGTTACTTCTTTTGGAATTGTTAGCAAGTGAGGTCGCATACACTCTCAAATATTATATGCTGTCTGGTAACTTGAATAGGTATGGCCCCCCCATTGTCTCATAGGGAGGGGCAATATTAATAAGTGTGCACTTGTTGGAGTATAGGTGTGGTCTTGCTGGAGAAACTATGTCTATGTAGAGGTGAGCTTTAAGGTCTATCTATTTTATGCTCAGTTATTCATAATGGGACACAGTCTCCTACTTCTGCCTGCAAGATGTAGAAATTAAAAAAACAAAAAACAAACAAACAAACAAAAAAACCAAAAAGGGGATGTAGAAATCTCAGGACCATCCCTACAACCGTGACTATCTGCATGCAGCTATGTCCCTCCATGATGATAATTAACTAAATCTCCTAAACTGTAAGCCAGCTCTTAATTAAATATTTTTCTTTATAAGAATTGTCATGGTGATGCCAAGTGGTGGTGGCGCATGCCTTTAATCCCAGCGCTCGGGAGGCAGAGGCAAGCAGATCTCTGTAAATTCGAGGCCAGCCTAGTTTACAAAGTGAGTCCAGGACAGCCAAAGTTACACAGAGAAACCTCTCTTGAAAAACCAAAACCCAAACAAAAAAAAAAAAAAAACAAAAAAAAAACCAACAACAACAACAAAAACAAAACAAAAACAAAAACAAAATACCAAAGAATTGCCATGATCATGGTGTCTCTTTACAGCAATGAAACCCTGAGACACACAATGTCAACATCTAGATCTTAACAGTAAGACATAATCTGAAAACATCCCATACTTAAGGCACTTGAAATGAAACAGCAAAGTAGAGATTGGAAGCTTCATCCCTGCTAGCCAATTGCTGAGAGGTACTAGGCACACTACTGGAGAAGAAAAGGAATCACCACTGTTAACCAGCTGTTAACCTTATAAGCTTCAAAACTGACTGGACTGGAAAGACTTGACCACTGGTATAATAGTGCCACGGACATCATGGAAAAAACCAACTTTCCAATTGCATTTAGTGTCAGTCCCATAAATTAAAAACCATAACTGACATTGAGACTATATAGGAATTACACTCTAGGGGAGAATCTACTAGCAGTGTTCTGCTAAAAGGGCACAATATTAGATTGACTCCTAACAACTTACTCTTGTACTCACAGATTATTTAATCTGTCAAACCTCCTCAGAGAACTTTCTTTTTGTAATAGATTGCAATTAGTGCTAGAGTACCAACTGGCCAAAATACAGAAAATAAGAGACAGTAGAGTTCTCATCTCAATATAGGGCATCTATATCATATATTATCTTCAAAAAAGCTGTACTATTATTTTCACCATATTGTGAGTTAGAAACACACACTTATTCACCATGAATTTGAAATCTTTTATATGTTGATTAGTATATTCTCTTATCCCCTAAACAACAGCTCCAGGTAACCTTAATTCTACTATATATATCTACTGAATATTTATATTCAACTATTACCAGTACCATAGTCTGTGTTAGGGTATCAATATATTGATGAATAAACTATAAAGACATTGCTTAACTCATATAACTCTCCATCAGAAGAACAGGCTACATCACACACAAATTTATTTCAGTCTCATTTGATATTAGGTAGAAGAAACTGGTATCACAAAAATATGGCATGAAAACCTGTAACATTGTCTTCTCTTGAACTATCTGGTTATTCTCAAATTGTGTTATCCATAGTTGCATACAGAGAAGAACAGTTTCCTGAAAAAATATCAATACTTGTTTCATTTTTACCTTCTTTTATCTTTATCATTTTTTTAAATCTTTTGAGTTATAATTACAACATTCCTCTTTCCCTTCCCTCTCTCCAAACTTTCCTGCAGATGGCTCCTTGATCTTTTTCAAATTCTTGGTCTCTGTTTCATTCACCGTTGTTACATATGTTACATATGTACATACATATGATACATGTGGAGATACATATATATCCATCACTCCAAATCAAGGAAGTCGTTCTGTGAGCAGATGTAATCCATACAGAAAACTATGGCAGTCAAAGTTCAAGGTTGTGGAGCTGAGTCCCAGGGTACACACCTATAAAACAGTTACCACACGTAAGGGTCAAGGATCATTGTGAAGAAGGGGGCAGAAATAGTAAAACAATCATTTCATCTTTTAATGTGTATTACTGAGATAATACTCAGCGTTCTGAGTATTATTCTGAGTATTTTTGGAAGTCTAAAAATTCAGTTTGATAGAACAGATTGAAACTGAGCTTTCTTGAAAATAAACAATCACTATTTTTTTTATTTTGTAGTCTTTCTTAGTGAATCTCTGAAACTTCCTTGATGCTTTGGTTGAAATCATTTTGGTTATTTTCATGATGTTAAGAATTGAACCCAATTCTCTTTTCTCGTGTTTTGTACTTGAATAGTGTTTATTTCATGGACTCTGGTTAAGTCCTTTGCACACATCCTTAACGTTTTCACAAACTTAATGATGATCTAGCAATCTCAAAACAAAATATAAAAAAAACTTTTATGACTAATTAATAAATTCAACAAAACAACCCCCAGCTCACTCTTGTTGAGTTGTGTTTTCATTGAATCCTAATATTTTCATTATATAATACCTTTTTATGTGTATTTTTATAGATAGATAATATAATCATAAAGTAACTAAGTAAATTATCAAAAATCAGAGAGTTGATATGCATACGATCTAACTTGTCAAACTGTGTCATTATATGTAAATGTAAGAAGAAACTGATTTTAAACATATTAGTCTAAGAGGTCACGAACTATAACAGCATATGTAAATAGTATTAAGGCTATGAGAACCTCACTATGGTGATGTCTGGGTTTTGAAAAGTTTTAAAGTTTGCTCAGATGATTCTTGGCGTTCAGATTTTTTAATATTATGGAAACATAAGAAGCATGTTAAACTTATTTAATTATACAAAGTGCTGATCACTTTCTTTTATCTTAAGCTCTTTTGAGTAGAGAGAACCTTTATTTTCTGAAAGAAGCTTTATATTTGGAGGCCACTACAGCTTTTAGACATCTTTTAGAGGCTGTTTTTTTACAGACTACATAAAATGATGAAACCCTGCTTCCATAAAAAACAATCATGTGTACTATAATAGATAATAATATCATTCTGGAAGAGCAGAGGTCAAATGGTAGTACCGACATGTCAGAAATGTTCCACACCACGTAACAGCCACGTCCAGAAATAGGACATGACAGCAAAGACAGAAATTGGGAAAGCAGGCTCAGAATAACCTTCAGAGCAGCAAACATATTATTTTAGTAACTCAGAAGCATAACAATAATGGCTGCCACTTTTATAAATATAAAAGCATGTAAAAGTCTCAAAGTTTAGTGTTCAAACAAGAAACTATATCCTCTAAAAAAGTGGTTCTCAATCTTCCTAATTCTGCCTGAGGCCCCTTAACATAGGAATTTTTCATGTAATGTTGTCTGCCTTCTAAAATTTAGTTTTGATGCTACTTTGTAACTAATTTCTAATGTTATGAATTGTAATTTAAATATATGATATGCAGGACATATGACCTCCCTGAAAGGGTTATTTTATCCTGAAAGGGATTGCAGCACACAGGTTGAGAATTTCTGCTCTAAACAAAGGGTAAAAAAACAAAAACAAAAACTAAAACAAAACTAGTGCACCCTGGGGTTGGTTTCCTGCTAGTCCAGAAATTCTTTCTCAAGTAAGGCGGTCCAAACCCATCTACCACTGTGGGCTTTACAATCTCCATTTCTAGTAATGGAATCTAGATGCTCACTTTCAGCTTCACTCATATTCCAATAACTCTTCCCCATTTAATATTTTATATATATATATATGAAACAACACCAATTATACCAACACCAATTATAACAGTCTCAAAAATATCTTTGAATGAATATAAGTAAGAAAGTGAAGGGAAAGTCTTGTACAATGAAAAATTCAAGGCATGGAAAGAAGATATTGAAAAAGATACCAGAAGATGAGAAGACCTGCCTGTTCATGGATTGATAGAGATGATATGTAAATATTGCCATTCTGTCTAAAGCAACCTAAGATCCAAGTAATTTCCATAAAAGTTCCAACATAGGTTTTTGTAGACATTTAAAAATTAATTTAATTTCTGTAGGGGAAATGGGACTATTTAGCTTGTTTATCTGTTCTTCATTCAACTTTGGCAAGTGAAATTGATCAAAAAAATCGTCCATTTCCCTTAGATTTTCAAATTTTGTGGCATATATGCCTTCAAAGTAGGATCTTAAGATTCTTTGAATTTCTTCAGTGTCTGTTGTTATGTCTCCCTTTTCATTTCTGATTTTGTTGATTTCAATACTGTCTCTCTGCCTTTTAGTTAGTTTGGCTAACGGTCTGTCTATCTTGTTGATTTTCTCAAGACGCATGGGAGAATAGCAAAATAAAAGGATACAGAGGGTCCTAGAAATCTACAAGTAGAACAATATGATAGGCAGATTTGGGCCCAGGGGTCCCGCTCAAACTAAGGCACCAGCCAAGGACAATACAGGAGATAAACTTTAAACCCCTTCCCAGATCTAGCCAATGGTCAGAATATTCTCCACAGTTGAGTGGAGAGTGTGATATGACTTTCTCACGTACTCTGGTGCCTCACATTTGACCATGTCCCCTGGAGGGGGAGACCTGGTGGCACTCAGAGGAAGGACAGCAGGTAGCCAAGAAGAGACTTGATAGCCTATGAGAATATATATAGGGGGAGGTAATCCCCTCAGGAACAGTCATAGAGGAGGGGAATAATGGGGAAATGGGGGGGGGGGAGGAATGGGAGGATACAAGGGATGGGATAAACATTGAGATGTAACAAGAATAAATTAATAAAAAAATTAAAAAAAATAAAAATTAATTTAAATTCCATGTGGAAAAAAAAAAAAAAAAGAACCAGAATAGGCAAAATAATCTTAAATAACATAAAAAACTGCTGTATTTCAAATTATATTACAGATTATGGTAATGCCAAAAGTTAGATTCATAGATTGTGGCAATGGAATATTATATAAAGATCTTTTATATTGTGAGAGATAGGAACATTTTCTGTACCTCACAGATAGACTCTGTAATGCACCTTGAGGTCAGCCAAGCAAGACTTAAGACTACTGTGTAATCAGCCTATTTATTTAACCAGCTTTTAAAAGAACAATGTAACAATCTCACTTACCTTGTATTTTCCATATAATCAACTTTTACAAACTAATCTAATGCATTGTTTTGATCTTAAGTGACTTACTTCCATGCTTCTGACCCAGAACAAAGAATGTTCATCCTTAACTTAAAGCAAAAAATACAGATCTTTAAAGTAATCTTCTAAAATGGCTACCCACCCTAAATGTTAAATATGACATTCAGATATTTATAAACATTGGTGCTTATAAAACTGTTTTCTATCTTAATTGGAGTCAGAGACACAGTCCCTTTAAAATGCCATAAAATATTTTCTAAAGTGTTTCATCCCTTCCCCTATTACATACATCTGTGTTGTTCAATAAAAGACAGAACCAAACTATTAATAGGCACATACACAGTCTCTCACAGAGACAGACAACCAGATAGACACACAGACAAACACACAGATATAATTACTGAGACAGATTCAAATGAAAGCTTCCAGGAAGGCACAGATTCAGACCTGTGAAACAGTGGACGAGGATCATGAAGTAGAGAATTACACCCTTGGTGAAGTGATTCCAAGGAGAAGTGCTTTTTCTTCTTTTCTTAATAGGAAAGTAATGAAATATTAGTGACTAAGAGTAAATGACTAAGGCGTGTAACTTTGCAGTGGGTAAAATGGAATAGAACTGAGAATCTCCTCCCCTACAACCTCCTGACATTTGACAAAATTCCGAAGTGTACATTGAAGGAAAGATAGAATTTTTCACAAATGGCGATGTTCAAACTACATACCTACATGTAGAAAAATGAAGGTAGATGTTTGTCTTTCACCTGTAAATGTGAACTCTGATTGGATCCAAGATCTTCAGAAAAGTGAGAGTCTCAATCTCTTAAAAGGGAAAGGAGGCATTACACTTGTGCTCACTGTATCAAGTTGGGGCTTTCTGAATGCGACTCTTCAGCTCGACCGCTCTCATATTTCATTTGCATACCGTGCTTTGCAATAGATTGTGATAAACACATATCTACAACAGGCAGAGGATGAGAGACTACACAATGTTCATCCCTAAACGCACCATGTCTAGTACAGAGAGAGGGCAGAAAGAATCTAAAATCCTGAGGCAATGGATGACTACAAGGAAACAGTATCTTCTAGACATAGTAGGGAATATATATATAAAATCAGATTTTATAAGAGCTGTGTGAACACAAGACAGATCATATCTCAGGAAAGAGATTAAATGCTCAGACATAAAATTTCATCCCAGTCATGGTGCTATTGGCAAGTGTTAGCTGCTGTAAAATGATAGACAATTTTCTCTAGTGTAAATGTTTTTGTTTCTCAGAAGAGAAGATGGAGTGAGAACCATACACTGGTTTCTGTGCATTTCTGTCCCTAGACCTAGTCCTGGAAGCATCTAGCGTCTGTACACTCTAATCTTCTGCAAGTCTGGAACTTGAAAGCTTCGTTTCCAACTTCTCTCTGCTAACCTCCAAGGCTTAATACAGAATAAGCTCACCCTCTCTAGCTCTTTCTGAACTCTGGAAAACTGGTCAACATTCTACTCTGACTCAAAACTCTTCTCCAACTTGACTGACTCAAACTTGCTTCTCTCTGATTCTCACTGAATTGCTCTTCTTAGAAAAACTGCTTCTGAACCACACAAACTCAACCACACTGACAAGAGAACAGATTGGAACTACATGAACTCAACTGACCTCAACTGTATTCAGCTGAACTGCACCATACTGAACTCAATTCTTTCTCTGTATACTACTCTTAAGAAGCGTCTCCTTCCTATCTGTTATCCTGAGGGTTGGAGGCATCTTATATCTGACTCATTCTATCTAATCATTCTATGATTCTTTACTTTGTCTTCACATAAATCAGGGATCATAGTTTGGGATTAAAAGTATGCACTATTCCCAATTTACGGAAAAGCACCAAAGTGGTTGTACAATTTGGCATTCCCACCAAAAATGGAGTAGTGTTTGCATTTCTCCACATCTTCTCCAGCATGTGCTATCACTTGAGTTTTGATCTTAGCTATTTTGAATGGTATGGGGACCCGTGCCAAATTCTGCCATACCAGAAATCCTGTGCTTAGGCTGTATGCTGTGACCTTCGAGTTGCTGACCTTTACCTCACCAGGAGGTCTTGTGTTCTAGGCTATCCTTGGACTATTTACCTTTGAAAGAAGTAGAGAAGTCTCAACTTGGAACCACCCAGAGGATCTAGGAAGTTCTTACAAGGAGCTACTCAAGGAACTAGGACATTCTATAGGGAGCGATTTAGGCTATTGCACTCTTGCCCGGGGGCTAGGGTAAGTGAGATAAGAATAGATCTTATTGACCTTGCCCTATATATGTTCCTGATAGTCGGCAATAAAGTGAATCTTGATCAGAAATATCCTGACTTGATTCATTAATTCTTGGGTCTCTGTATCCTACTTTCAATCCCCACTCCCTCTTCCAGGTGAACCCTGATTCAATTTTTCCCATGGCCTGGGACCCGACAGAATGGTATAAGATGGAATCTCAGAGTTGTTTTGATTTGCATTTCCTTGATGACTAAGGAAATTAAGCATTTTTAAGTGTCTTCAGCCATTCCTTATTCCTCTGTTGAGAATTCTGTTTAGTTCTGTACCTCATTTTTAATTGCATTATTTGGTTTATTGATGTTTAATTACATATGTTCTTTATATGTTTTGCTTATTAGTCCTCTGTTGGATATAAGGTTGGGGAAGAACTTTTCCCACTTTGTACACTGTCCTTGTGTTCTATTGACAGTGCCCTTTGCCTTATAGAAGGTTTTCAATTCCATGCAGTCTTATTTATTTTATATTTTTAACTTTTTTCTTCCTCTTTTTTTATTTTTAACATGTACATTTATATAATTCCAAATATATATAAAAACCATCTATAGCAAGAAGAACTATGACAATTAAGAATTATATAAATGTTACATTTTAGTGTTTTGGCTATTTATATTTGACAGCCTTGAAGAAAACATCTTTCCTATTTTGGTGCATCTAAAATTCTGAATATAAATCAATCTCCATCACATCTTGTCATTATCAACTTAAACATATATCTAGAGCCAAAACATTTTAATCCCTAAGCTTCATTGTAAAACTAAGCTACCTGGGCTTCAACTTCATCAGAGACTAGGGAAGGAATAAACTTGATTACTTGAGTATGCTGGGAGTGCAGTTTATTAGCTTTCCAAATGAGAAGATGACAGAGGCAGTTTGCTTCCTGAATAGTCACCAAAAACTCCCTGTAATATTGGATCATATTCTTCAGCCTTTTGGCCCAATATATCTCATAGACATATATGTAAGGCAGGAACTATTGAGGAATTACTTACCATGTCTTTGCAAAGTTTGGTCATCGACTCTGACTGCATCCAATCCTGCCCTTTTTTTAGGCAGAATTCTGTCTGTGGTAGAAATGAGGATTTGTCCAGTCGCTTGTTTGCAACATTTGAAGCCAACTCCAAAAGGAGGTTCTTTGATGCTCATCATCCTTTTTGAGAAAGGTTGGGTGTTGCCAAGAGTTAACTTGTCTGATTATCAATGAATCTTTAATATAATAAAAACATTTTAAATGCCATATTCTGCATGTCTCTGAGGTTTTTGAAAACCTTATTTAACTATTTTACCTTATCTTTCTATAGAATCGTACCTATCTGCCACATCTAAGATGTATATTCTTGTGATAAAGGTAGATTAGCGATTGACATGACCATGATTTGATCAGCTAAAAATTAATTTGTATGACTTATTTATCTTAAACAGCCTGCAATTTTACTTTCAAAATATTGGAAGTAAACCCTGTACTATAATTGAGCTATATGGGTACAATACCTCATATTAGAGTAGAAGTAAAAAATGTGTGAAGAATAATCTTACATTTGAATTCTATAGCACTCTATTTAGAATTAAACTTATTTTGAGTCTACATACAAAATTCAATGCCAATGAATTAAAAATAACCTTGTGAGTGACAATTGAGGCATTAAGTTTAGGAGTAGATTCACTAATCTACTTTTTGTTCTATCTTCCCTATATATTTCTATATTCTCCCTTCATTTTTTTCAACCGCTATCCCCAAACCTAAGAATGTATGATAATGGAAAAGAGAGACATTATGGTGTCTAACTTTGTTTTCTTTCTAAATAAGACTAATGATAACTTGTTGAGGTCCTATTTAATAATTGTTGATCTTAAAGCCTGAGCTATTGGTGTTCTGTTCAGGAAGTTCTCTCCTGTTCCAATGAGTTTACTGCTCTTCCCCACTGTTTCTTCTAACAAATTTATTGTGTCTTGTTATGCTGAGTTATTTAATCCACATGGACTTTAGTTCTGTTCAGGGTAATAAATATGGATCTATTTGTATTTTTCTACATGTAGACTTCCCGTTAGACCAGCACCATTTGTTGAAGATGTTATCTTTTTTCCATAAATAGTACTACCTCAAGTCCCAGCTATACCTAATCTTATACCCAAATGATACTCCACCATATAACAAGGAAATTTGCTCAATTATGTGCATAGAAGCTTTATTCATAATAGCAAGAATATGGAAACAACCTAGATGTCCCTCAACCAAGTAATGGATAAAGAAATTGTTGGTACAATTACACAATGGGATACTACTCAACTAATAAAAAACAAGGAAATCACGATATTGACAGGCAAATGGATGGAACTAGAAAAGATCATCTTGAGTGAGGTAATCTAGACCCAGAATAATGTACATGGTATATACTCACTTGTTATTGGATATTAGCCATATAATACAGGATAGCCATACTACAATCCACAGACCCAAAGAAGCTAAATTACTAGTAGGACCCTTAATTCTCATTCAGGGATAATGTTTAATTCTCAATCTGAAGGGCAAATAGAATAGACATAGAAAGAAGTTGAAGAGAGGGAAGAGGACAGGAGCTTACCATAGATGTCCTCTGAAAGTCTCCACTCAGCAGGGGATTAAAACAGCTGCTGAGACTCACAAACAAACATTGGGGAGAGGGCAGGGGGTATTATGCATGAGTTGAGTCATAGAAAGACCTAGAGGAGAAAGGAACTCCATGAAGAAATCAATATAGCCAACAAATCTGGGCCCAGGGGAGCCCACAGAGACTGATGCACCAACCAAGGACTGTACATGGAGAGGGCATAGGTCCTCTGCTGAGATGTAGTCAGTAGGCAGCTCAGCCTCCATGTAATTTCCCTAATATGGGGAACAGGGGTTGTCTCTAACATGGACTCTGTTGTCTGCTTGTTGATCACTTCCTCTTGGTGGAGTAGCCTTTCCAGGTCACAGAGGAAGAGGATGCCTATAGTCTAGATAAGACTTGATAGACTGAGGTCAGATGAAAGGGGAGGAAGTCTCCTCCTTTCTGAGGACAAGGGGAGGGGTAGGGGGAAGAGGCAGGGAGGGAGGGAGAGAGGGTGGGACTGAGAGGAGATGAGTGAGGGGACTATAATCAGGATGTTAAGTGAATAAATTTTTTAAAAATTTAAAATATATGTACCGAAGTTAGGTCTATATTCCAACAAGATCACACAGACACAGGACTGTGGATGTGATCCCTTGCCAATTAACCATGCTGCTGGACTAAAATTCTTCTACTCTCTAGCAAGGCCTCAGGTAAACTAAGCATGCATCCATGAAAGACCTGACATTCAAGAATATTTTGGCAATATGTGTTGGTCTTGATTGGTTAAAACAAAGTCAAACCAGGACAGAAACTTGGTTGTGTAGAAAAGAGAAAGTAGATCTGGGAAGAGATGCTGGACAGAGAGTGGGTATAATAAAAAACACTTTGTTCTAAATTCTCAAGCAACTAACAAAATAATTATGAAGATAAAAGAAAATATGAGGCAAAATTCCATGGTTTGTATCATGTACACAAAAGAATCATCTGACAGGACTGTAACATCTTGTACAATGAGAAATGTACTAATACCTTGAGAAAATGTGCAGTTAATCATTTATTCTAATATCAAGAAACTGAACTAGAACTTCAACTATGGTGATGATTTTCTGAAGCCTGATTGTAGCTAGGGAATTGTTAAGTATAATTCACAATGGAATTATGGTTATTTTCACAGTCTTCAATTTTTTAACCGGGAAAAAAAGATATCTAGCAACTGAATTAGCATAATTCTTTGTTCTCTGACCAGTAGAATAGATCTTCTTTATCAGCCTATTTCTACTTCTCAGTGTTAAAGTAAAAATACAGAAATAATATAGAAATGAACACATTTGGATATTGGAATTGCAACCTAAATCTTCAGTTTCATCATACAAGGGTGTCCTCCAAATCATATCATTGATTATAAATATTTCTCTCAATATAACTATAAGAAATTGAATGATTTAGTCAACTTCCATAATACACCATTAGAAAGGCTAGGACTGACTATGGATTTCACATATAACTACTTTCAATGGCCTTAGGCGATGTTTACAAGGAAAAGCATTCTTTAAAGAAGAGCTGAATGTATGATCCTTAACAACCAACATTCATGAATGGCATATTTGTCAGAGGTGTCACATAGTATATACTAGGCACTGGACAATATGCTGGATGGTTATAAGAAACCTGGAATTTACAGTATTGAGAAAAATGGAACACATATCTACACATAGTTGTGCAGGTGTCTCAACTCAAAAGTGGAACATGATATTTAGAAGGAAGTTTGTGTGTGGATTCACCTATAGTATAATTTATATGTGGTCCTTTGAATTTCATATTAATACTTAGAACTGAGTATCTATGGTTAACATTAATACAGTCAGGTAGACTGGCTATTTATCTATGAATGTCTTCCGTGCAAAGCATTCTTTACAAAAGTACATGGAAATAATTGTAATGTGGTAGAAAATATTCTGTTGTTACGCTATCAAAACATTTTAATCTGCAAAATTCAGGATCTTTTAAATTAAAAATCATATTCTCTGAGGAAAGAAATGTTTCACAAAGCTTAAGAATAATGAACAATATTACAATTCATCACTGAAAAAAATTGTAAAATTATTATGGAAGGTTTTTCATTTCTTATGCAACAATCTTGATTTTCTTAATATTTTAAAATTTTACATATAATGAATGTTTTTATTTTTGCTAAACTGCTAAATATATGGAGCAAAGGAAACATTTCTCCATTAATGATGGGAGTACAAACCTGTACAGCCACTATGGAAACAACATGGATATTTCTTAGAAAATAAGGAGTCAATTTACATCAGCCCCAGGATATACCTCTCTTAGGAATAAAAGCAAATGAAAAAGTCTCATTACCCTGATCCTTTATCAACTACATTCACTGTCCTTTATTCATAACAGCGAGACTAGAAAAAAACTACATGCCCCTCAACTCAAGCTCAGTTTTCCTATCTCTTGGCTTAGCATCACAGCCAAGATGCAGGTCCTTCCTACTTCGCTCTTGGGTCAAGGTGCCTAAGATGATGGAGACTCCTGCTAAGGGCCGTGTGCAACAGGAGCCCTGCTTTCCACTTTGATGATGTGCCCCACTTTTTAGGTGCAATGCAGCATGTGCGTTTGCTTGCTTATATCAACTTATCATTATTGTTATCTAGAATAAAACCTCAAAAAAAAAAAAAAAAGAATAGGTAAAATAAATGTGGTATATATACACACTGGAGTATTTCTTAGCTGTTTGAAAAATTACATAATGATATTCTAGAGGCTACAGGACACCTGAAAACTTAGAATAATATACTAATCAAAAGTCTAAATAACCATACTTGGGGGAAAATACTGCAAGACAAAACCCAAGGTTAAACAATATCTGTCAATGTATTCAGCCCTGCAGAAAATACTAGAAAGAAAGCTCCAACTCAAAGAGGTTAATTACATCAAAAAAAAAAAAAAAAAAAAAAAAAAAAGGAAATGAATAAATCCAAAAGAAGGGAAGCACACACAAACACACACTAACAACACCAACATCAAGTTAACAGGAATTTGCAAGCATTCGCAATTAATATTTCACAATATCAAAGGGCTCAATAGCCTGATAAAAAGACATAGGCTAACAGAATTGATGAAAAAACAGAATCCATTATTTTGTTTCTTACAAAAAACACAGCTCAGCAACAATGATAAACATTTCCTTAGAGTAAAGGGCTGGAAAACAGTTTTCCAAGAAAATGGACCGAAGAAGCAATTGGAATAGCTATTCTAATATCTAATAAAATAAACTTTCAACTAAAATTAATTAGTCAAAAGTACAGGGAGGGATACTTCATACTCATAAAGGGGAAATTTTAGCAGGACGATATCTCAATAATAAATTATTCAGGAAAATGGATGCAACTAGAAAACAACCATGCTGACTTAGTGAGGTCACCCAGATTCAGAGAGACAAACATGGCATGTATTCACTTATAAGTGGATGTAAGATGGGCAAGTACATGATAAACAAGCTGCAATCCACAGACTCAGAGAAGTTAGCTGAAGAAGAGGGCTCTAGGAGAACATTAATGGATTTCCGTGAGATGGGGAACGACAGTAGATTTTGCAGGTGGACTGGAAGCTGGTAGAAACATGATAAGGAGGGATCAGGTATGGAGTGAGAGAGAGTATGAGTAGAGACTAGTAGAATTAGGGGATGTTTGGAGGCAATATGCAATCCTACTGCAGTGCAAACCTGCTAGATTCTATAAGAGTAACTCTAAGAAGGATTCCTAGTACTGGAGGATATGGAGCCTGAACTGATCATGTTTTGTAGCCAGGCAAGGATCTCGTGGTGAGACGTGGTTTCATAGGTTTACTTGTTGGTAGAGGGAATCTAATGAAGATCCCTAAACAATCAGTTTATCCTCAGGCAGAAGATCACTCTGTGAAAACTGACAGCGGTTCCCCATTCCCAAGGGCTGCATCCATACAGCTCATTGACACAGAGAGGTTAAGGTAGTGTCTACATGGAGCCTTGTCACCTAAGTTTTAATCTCTTTGGAGCAGAGAGATACTATGCAAGCTACTGAAAGAGAAAACTGGAAACCAAACCAGTCACAGCACCCTTGACCTCCAATCTGTCCTGCCTGGAAGATATGTTTTAACAACGTATCAGTGTTGGCACAGAACTTGTGATAATGACCAACAAATGTCTGGTTTAACTTGAGACCCACAGCTGTCTAGATGGCCAGGACCTGGAGACGGGATAGCCCAGATTCCTAGAGTGGAGAAATGCATCACTGGCAAAAACATCAATGAAATGATTTCTAGTGATATTCTGATATAAACATAGATTGGTGCCTTCTCCAATCATCATCAAAGAGGCTTGTTCTGGCAAAAGATGGGAACAAGAGCAGAAACCTACAGCCAAACATTAAGCTGAGAGAGGGTTTCAATTGGAGGTCTCCATTGGGTTCTTACCATAGAGCCGAGGGAACCTCATGGAAGTGAATAAAGAAAGCTTGTAGGAGTTAGAGATAATGAAGATCAGGAGAACATGGCCCACTGCATCAACTAATCAGGCCTCACATGGGCTCACAGAAACTCAAGCAGGAAGCATGAGTTTTGCATGGGTCTGCAATAGGTTCTCTGTGGGAGTGCATGATTTTTTGTCTCTTTGCCTGCTCTTAGGAATCTTTCCCTCCTATTGTGATGCCTTGTCCAGCTTCCATGTGAGGGCTTTTGACTTATCTTACTGTATCTTGTTTTGTTGTGTTTGGCTTTTGTCTCTCAGGGCCCTATTATTTTCTGATGGGAAATAGAGGGGGAGTGGATGAGGAGAATGGTGAGGTGGGGGAGTTGGGAGAAGTTAATAGAGGAGAAACTGTGGTCAAGATGCATTGTATAAGAGAAAAATATTTTCAATCCAATAATATATGAAAGAAAGGGTGTTTAATTTTATAGGCAAATTAAGAAGACAGTATTTTACATATATATGAAAGCACACTCATTATAAATAATAGATAGATAGATAGATAGAGAGAGAGAGAGAGAGAGAGAGAGAGAGAGAGAGCATATATATATGGTACCATCCATTTTTTTACAATGTTAATTTCTGAAGAACTTGTTCCCTTTTTATTTCTATCATTAGCATTTTTATTGAGCCAAGTGCTTATAGGAAAAATTGTATCATGAATGATGAAATGATGAACTGAGTTTCAAGGGATTTCAATTGTCAAAGTAATTTTCCCATTAATCTTTTGCTTGTAAAGTATCAGCTAATAATTTACTGTCATTTGATATCAAGATGACTTTTTCAGGAATATTTGCATTTAAAAAAGCATAAAAATAGAATAGCCCATCATGTCAGAGTGACCTAGCCTTATTTATTTGTACTTTCTGTAACTAATTCTGTCAAATACCAGATGGTCTGGAAAGGTAAGATAATGCTAATGAGTCTCAAGATATTGCATGAGAATTAATGAAGCAAGTAAGGTCATGCTGCAACATTTTTGTTACATGAAACATTTTAGTTTCAAGATAAATTTATGCTTCTATACTAAGAAAATATAGGTTCAATATTTTCTTCATTAATATAGCCTCAATTAGATTTCTAAATAGTAGTCCAATGTATTTTGGGTCATCGATTATTGAGAAATGGGCAAGCTATCAGGTTTGGGCTCCCTACACTATGCAAGTCCCTATGAAATGTTCTTCCTCCATGAAGAATATAACTTCCAAGATTTTAAATATTAACCAATATTTGAGCCCATGGAATTAACTAAGTACTTTATACTAACAGTGGTGTTTATGGCCAGGTTCCTGGGATTTATTAGGTAGCTTTTGCTATCAGTGTGGTCTTTGGTAGAAGTTTTAGTTAATTAATATCCTGGGAGATGCTCAAGGCTGATTCTGAGTGATATGGGAGATCAACTATGTCTATAACATTGAATCACCTGCAAATATCCATGTCCGTGAAGGTATGCCTGGATTTTCCCACTTGGACGTTTTCTACTGACACTTATCAATGCCGGAATTGGTGTCTCTATCATTTTATCCAAAGAAGACAAGTGGAAGCAATAGCATGGTGTCTTATGAAATCTAACCTATGTGCCATCTGCTGTCAGTTTATAAAGATAGTACATTTTCTGATGTCTGTGAGCCTTTCTAGCTAATACAGAGAACATCTTCAGAACGTAAAACCACACTTCTCTTTCTTTCAGTTCTCCACCAGGCCCCACCTCTAATCTTTCCTATCATTGGGAAGTATAAGCTATTTTGCTATGTGGTCATGTCATTAGTTCTAAGATTTAAATAATACTTCAAAATTAATAATTATTTGGTAAATGCCACACACTAACGATCATGAAGAGTAACACTCAAAGGGACTTGGAGAAGCATGTGCCTTGGTATGCCTCCCCTTTGCAGTGAATGTTATATGCTAGCTATAGAGATCTATAAAATTTACAGTCTTTCCTTTGATGAGAACATTCATTATTTTCCTTCACTGCCTGATACTTAAGCATTTTACCATAGGTGATATATACTTGTAAATTTGAGTCCTGAAGTATTCTGGTATAATGCACCTTTACATCACCTTTTATTTTTTACAGGTTCCTCTAGTACTGACTGCATAAGGTCACCCAACATATTTTTTTCAAACATTTTCTGCCTCTAGTAAATCAGCTGTGGATAATTATTTACAAGATAAAGGACTGTAACTGAAGAGAACATTATCAGCATTTGGCTAGAATGTAATAATGACTTTCAAGTAATTTTACCTAAACATATTGATAGCACTTCTGAAATATTATACAAATGAAAATTAGGCTGAATTCTCTGACCTGGATGGCTTTACAGTATTCTAATAAACAGATGAAACTCCATAAGAAATTACACAATTAACATATTATCATTATTTTTATTAAGAAAGTAATGCAATCAAAACCTATCACTAAAAGTGAAAAACATATTTTCATCTAAGATGTGCCAAGTTTCAACCACTTAAGATGAAATGTTAGTAGGTACATTTTATAATTACATGTATCAATATTTTATTTTATGCTAGCTGGCTAGGCTACAGTCCTTTAGATATTTGTACAAATACTCTTGTGGGGTTTTAGTAGAGCAGATGAAATAGACGTCCAAGTAGCAGACTTTGAGGTAAAAAACGTTGGCTTACACAATGAGGACAGACCTCATCCAGTCAGCATGAATTGAACAAAATACTGATATCTCTTGCCAGACAGGAATCATGCAGGAGACAATCAGCGGTCCTTAACTTTCCTAATAATGTGACACTTTAATATAGGTCATCTTGTTGTGGTTACTCCCAACCATAAAACTATTTTTTATTGCTACTTCATATCTGTAATTTTGTTACTGTTATGAGTCATAATGTAAATATCTGTGTTCTGATATTCTTAGGTAACCCTTGTGAAAGGGTCATTCAATCCTTCAAAGGGTTGTGATCCATAGGTTGAGAAATACTGCTTTCGATTTAAACAAACATATACCTTCCTTCCTTGGTTTTCACAATAGCTGATGCTAGAGTTTAGCCTTGGCTCCTTTCATAACTGTATAGGTCAATTTCCCTAAAAAATTATATTCACTTATACCTGAAATATTGATTATATATATAGAGAGAGAGAGAACAAATGTTTAATATTTGTTCTGATTTAGCCTTAATTGTCAACTGGAAACAGTCAAAAGTTATGTGAGAGTTGAAGCTTCAATTGAGTAATATCCTAGATCAGTTTGGTTGGTTAGCATGTCTTTCAAGGATTATCCTGATTGTTTCTGTTTATAAATCCTAGCTTAACTTCCTGCTCTGATTTCTCTCAATGATGGATTGTAGCCTATAAATATAAGTGAAACAATCCTTTCTTCCCCAATTCGCTTTGTTCTATTTTTTTTTAACTAAACACAATTCAATAATTTCATCCTTCCCTATGCTTACTCCTACCTTTCCCATATTTTCTCTCTCCGACTACCCCCACTCAAGAGTTCAAAAGCCTAGCAAAGGAGTTGGAAATAGTGGAAACATGGATCTTTCAATCCCTAAACACCACCACTTACTACGGTAGCATCATTCCTAACTGCATTCTAACTTTGTTCCTTTCTACCCAATTGCTTTTGACCAGTCTTTTTTTTTTTTTTTTTTTTTTTTAAATCACAGCAACAGGAAGAAACTGGAGAAGTATTGATTCCATTTCACTGAAAAACCACACTCTTTACCGTTCTATTTATACATTTCCCTACTCTGCCAGGAGTTAGATGGCATTGATTTTAATCAAATGCCTTAACTGTCTTTCAGAATCTAACTCAGAAGTTAAGGTTTGCTAAATTGAGGCATAGCTTTGATTATTAAATTCTTATACCAAAATACCACAATTGTTGTGAGGTGAACCAACATATTTTTCATTGTTAAATTTCTAGTGAGCAGAAGATTAAAATCTGACTAGTTAGACTATAGTCAGAATTTGAGAAAACACATATTTCTTAAGCATCTGGTATAGATTCATTTCACTTCCTTTGAAGCTGGAGCCTCCTAGCATTTCTAGGATTGTAGTCAATCATGCTACTCTCTACATTTATCTTTGTACCGTTATTTTTCTTCCTGCCTCTGTCTTAAGAGAATACACACAACTACATTTATAACATACTTAGATCACTAATATTTCTAATTCTGGTAATTTTTTCCTATTTTATGTTTTCAACTTTAACACACATTGTGTGTGTGTGTGTGTGTGTGTGTGTGTGTGTATACATATATTGTTGTGATTCTAACCATCCTTCATACTCCTCTTAATCCCCTCCCCACTCTTGCTAACATTTTCTTTTTTCTCAACTATTGTCCCTCCTACTTTGATTTTTAAAAAGGTTTTTCTGAAACTGATAGCAAGATCTTTTTGCTGAAGATGACAACTACACATCTTGTTGAAGATGAAGAAAATGAATTGATGTCTATCTGGAGGCTTCACCGTTACAGAATAATGTTCTTGGTATAAGGACTCTGAACACTAGCAAAGGAGAAATGTAAACACCAAACTTGCCACAATCTCTTTGATCTGTTGGTTCTAGGAGCCATGGAATGGGGGAGATTGTTCGGAGCAAGAGTGGGGTCAAGGTGTGGACATGTTTAAGCCCTAGAACTATTTTTTTCTGAGATCAGCAGGTGTTGGACTACTACCTCTATTTTCCAGGCCTGCATAGTGTCCAACAGAACCTGGAATTCTTCTCTATACAAATGAGGTATCCTCAGCACTCTGGACCTGACCAATGAAACACACTCACCCTAATAGCACTTATTTAGCCCCCAATTAAATGATGTCTCACAGAAACTGTCTTCAGGGAGAAGTCTGTTTCTTGTGTGCTTAATTCTACCTGAAGTCTCCATTCCCCTGGCACTTTCTGCTTTGGTTCTCCTTCCAGCATCTACCAGTTGTCGATATGAATGGTTACAGGTGGAGAAGGGGGGCCAGAATTGGTATTGATTACAGTGGTATCCTGATCGAAAGATATGTTAGGCAATGGTGGCACATAACTTGGAGTAACCAACCAACATCTAATTTAACCTAAGGCATACTCCATGAAATAAAGCCTGAACCCATTACGACTTGGGTGATGAAGAAACTCAAGCTAGGTATCCTAGAGACCTAGGGTAAAACAAAGTACTGTTTTTATACTATAGCAAATAAAATAAATGACTCATAATGACAGCGATCAATATTCATAGATCAATTGACTTTCTCAGCTATCATCAGAGAAGCTTGCTCCTACAGCAGATGGGAACAAATACAGAGAACTTCAGAAGGACAATATGTAGAACACGAGAGACCTCAGAATGTCCCTATCAAATCCCTGCTCCACAGACTCAGAAAACATGGTAAAAGGGGAGGGGGGGGGAAACAAGCTCTTCAGAACAGAAAAGGACCAACACACATATGGATTCACAGAAACTGAAGAAGCATGAACAAGGCCTATATGAAGTTGCACCAGATTGAGTCTAAGAGCTGGAAGAAGGGGACATATGCCCCCATCCCTAACCCAGAAGTTAGCTCTAATTGATAACCACTTGCACATAAAAAAATTAGTTTTCTACAAGGGACCTCACTGTAGAAAGAAGTTACACATAAGAATAGATCTTAGCTGGGTAAAGGGATTGTTTGCTTTCCTTTTGTGGAAACTTGCATGGCCCTTCAGATACCATGGAAAATAGTCCTATAGAAGGAAGATTTCAGGATGCTAACCAACAGATTTCTCATTAGATTTAAAGTCTACTAAACATGGAAATCATGCCTGGTACTGGAATCCTAACCATGTATCTGAGGCTAGCAAGGTCATGAATGTTAGACAAAATCATGACCATCACTTTACAAAACCAGCATAGTCTCTACCTGTATTATTTATCTTTAGCTCCACATATAAGTCTCATCCCTTTCAAATCAAATGTAAACTAGGACAGAAAAACACAACTAGTTAAATCATAGAAAACAAGTGATCATTTGGTGCATAGCCTTAAATAATGCATCCATAACACAATTCTTACATCTAAGGCTCAGGGAGCATTAGAAAGAGAGTGATGAGTGATTTTATAAACCAATGGACAGAGAAATCTATTGTGAGACTCTGGCTCCTAAAAATGTCAAAAACTACACTCAAGAATTTTCAACAACACAACTACTTAAACAAGACCTGAATAATGACAAATCCTTGCATTTGTTCATTTTCTAAGTACAAAGCAAACACGAGTTTTCAACCTAGCTTGTGGCTTATGTATTATTTTTAAACACATTCAGTTTTTCTTGATGTCTTACTAATTTTCCCCAATCTTTTACTAGTTTTATTTGCTAAACCTTTATACGACATACTAGTATGTGAGTTTTATGTATGTAGGTATGTATGCATGAATGCATATAAATATGTATATATATATATATATATATATATATATATATATAATCATTATGCAGCCCTGAGTTGTCTAGAACTCACAGAGAGCTTTATATTTCTGTGTCTGGAGTGATGGGATTAAAGGTTTAAGTGACCATGTCAGGCTCACAAACTTAAATTTAAATATGAAGTTTGGACACTTAACTAAATATCTCTAAGAAATAGAGAGCCTAAATTTTAAATGCTATTAAATTTAGTAAGGAAAGAATTTTACTGGGCAAAAGCAGGTGAAAATTTTAAGTGTCTGTAATTGTTTATCTATTATTTAGTAAGGTTCTGTGAGTTCATCATAGTATAAAACGTAGAGGTATATAATTGTTTTGTATGCTTTCTATAGGTGTGGGATGTTTTACAACAAAAATCAAAATGGCTTACTGAGAATAATCTCTTTGTTGGACTTAAATTCATTTATTAGAGTATATATTTAGTTTATAGCTCTCATTACTCTCCATGACTGGGGAGGCATTCTGCCATATGACAGAGAAACTTTCATCCTCTTAGTCAGTGTTCTGTTGGTGTAAGAAGACACCATGACAAGGCAATTTACATATTTATTGGGCTTACTTATACTTACAAAGGTTTAGTCCATCATCCTTATGGCAGGGAACATGGTGGCACTCACGTGTACATGATAGGTCAGAGGTATACATCTGCATCTGAAGGCAACAGGAAGAGAGAAGTAGCCAAGAGTTCTACATCCAGATTCAGAGGTAAGAGAAAGAAAGGAATTCTAAGTATTGCAAGGGCTGCTGAAACCTCAAAGTCCATCCCCTGTAACACACTTCCTTCAACAAGGACTTTCATCCTCTGTTTTTTTTAGATAGGATTTCTGTGTGCAGCCTTTGCATCCTGGACGCTTTGTAGACCAGGCTGGCTTCGAACTCCCAGAGATCCATCTGCCTCTGCCTGTTGGGATTACAGGCATGTGCCACCATGCCTACCATTTTAATCTTTTCAAATGGTACCATGTTGTGGTCACAGAGCATCCAAATCTATGAGGCTATAGGGGCCATTCTTATTCAAACCACTACGTTCTACCCATTGGCCCACATAAGCATGTAGCCATATCATAAAGCAAAAACAATGCATTCAGCCCAACCTCAAAAGTTACCAATCTGTCATGTATAGGAACTTCAACACCATTTAAATGTCCAGAGCTAAAAAATCTGAGAGTCAAGGCAGTCTCTTAACTAGATAGCTTGTCACAAGCAAAATAAAAAATGTCCAACATGACAATCAATTATAGTTTAGTCATCCCTTAAAAATCTACCCTTTAACAATTTCATACACATATACAATATAATTTGATCACATTTATGCTTCACTCCTGATCTCAACCTGCTTAAAGGATGTACCCATCATAAAACTTCCAACCTCCCTACATGACTTTATTTTATATTCTGTGTTGATTTGAACCACTGAGCTTAATTAATGTTGTCTGTATACATGGGTGTGAGACTATTTATTGGAGAATGAAGAACATTCCATTGGCTATGGTGCTATAGAGCAGTGACTCTTCCTCCTGCAGCAGATAACAACTATCAATATATCCTGAGGTAGGAGGGGGGCTTCAGGAGCCCCTTATTTCTCCTAGCAGGAATGTTTAACAGGCTTGATCATTTGTGGGTCTTACATAGATACCCACTGCTTCTGTGATCTCCATGCAGCAGTAATTCCTCATTTACTCTTTTAAAAAACATATTTATTAGTGTTTGCTATGGGTCAGACATGACTCTATATACAAAAATAACAAATAAACAAAATTAAGGGACCATCTAACTATTTCTGGTGAATTCTTTTCAGGCAATAATATATAACTCATGTTTATCTAAGATTTAAAATTCTCAAATATTATGAAATAATACCATCATTTGAAACATATATTTCAGATTAGCGAGTGATGCAGAAAGAAGAATATTCATATTTATAGAACATTAATTTCATTTCTTTTTATCAGGTCAAATTATTAACCCAACTGTATCAAAGCATCCAGCTTTAATTCTCTCCTGAAATAGTAATTGGTAAAAGACTAGTTGTAAAATTTAAGCTAAAATAATCAATGAGTGAAAAGAGATGTGAAGCATTCTTATGAGAAGTGTGAGATTTAAAGTTCACTGAAACACAAATGGGAGCAGCTGAAGTTCTTCTCATGACTTACTAGAGATGAGAATTTCAACAAATTGCTTAATATCATGATGATTGCATTTCACATACAATATTTCAGGAAATGGAACAAAGTATATAAAATTCAGAATGAGTAATCTATTTTTAAAAATATAGAATCTTGTAACAGGTATCATCAAGAAAACTACCAGATGATCAAGAGAAACCATTTGACTCAGCTAATTATGAAGGAATATATAAGAAAAATGTTAAATATATTCAGCTATAAAGATGACAACTTCAAGCCTCATTAAAATCACTTATCTCCTATAAGGAAAGAAATCACATCTGTGCTACCATTTCCTACCTCTAGTTTCCTGTATTTGAATTACGTTACTGTGAAGTCAAAAGCCTGCTGAAGTGCCTATGAAGAATATGTTCATTGATCCACGCACCAAGCCATGTGTGATACAGTCACAACAATGCTACATATTTTAGTGTAAAGAAGCTCATTTACACAGCTCCAAGTAACATTTTCTTTTGCTTCTGAAGTTATTTTTCAAGCATAGAGGTACAGTATAATAAAATACCAAGGAAAATAAAAAAAAAATCTTTTGAACAGAATTAGTAATTGAGTTAGTAGAGGATACATCATTTGTGGTACCAGACCTAGGAGGTAGAAAACAGGAAAGAAACTATAGTTAGTTAATAGAGTAGATCCAAAAATTAATAAGAATCAAGGCTCATAACCCAGGCAGAAGCAAGTAGAAACAAAATATATTTGCTTAGTTAATTTTTACAGTGAATTTATTCAGGCTTTATGTTAATTTTAGGAGTATATTTACATCTCTGATGATTAAATTTTTTTTTTTTACTATTTTCAAAGTACATGTGTATCATGAGGATGCATCTATAACTACATAAGCTCTGTCAGTGAAATCATAGTAGGGTCACATTTCCTATAATAATTTCTTCAGCTTCATTTGTTCATAGAACAAAACCAATGCTGATCCTTTCAGACATATGAGAATATGGTTTTGAATCAAATATATTACCCTGTGCCTTTGAGTTCAGTGGACATATGTATAACCCAATCACACATGTTTTAGGACCTTTATGTATAAAATATTTATAGTTTACAAAAATGGAAAATACAATGTTAGGAGCTGAGTTGGAGGAAAAAAGCAATAGTAGAGATAAGAAGTTCATCATATATTCTGAGGAAAATATAGGAAGAACTATGTAAACAACTGATTATGACAAAAAAAGAAACTGAATGTGAACTTAAATCAAGATTATTTTGATGAGATTTATTCTTTATAACATGATCAAAGGAAGCCTGATAATATAGTGTAACATTGTGGTATTAAGTGTTGATTCAGGAACGGAGGCTCTTGAGTGAACCCATAAACTTACAGAATTATTCTAGACATATTAGGTGTCTAGAAAACATTTGCTTAGAGAGAATTTGTTTTGTAAAGTTTGATCTTATAATTTTTTTTATCATCTTTGTCTTGTTTGTCAGCCTCAAGTTATTTATTGGGGACAAGGCATAAATGGTGTAAGAAAATTGAAGATACTATGATTTAAAATGGGCTGTCAGAGTTTTCTGTGAGTTCATCTTGTAATATTCTCTGTAGCTTTAACTTGCATGCATTCAAAGTGTTGACTGGGCTATCTGTACAATGTTTTCATTTCCTCTCGTTTACTCTAATGAGTCGCAAGGGCATCTTTGGGTTATTAGTTTCTCAGCTATTACTTGATGATTTCCTTTCTGTTTATTTTATTTTCTTCTTGAGTCCTCCTGGAATACAGTCTTTCAGCAATTTTCTATTCATAAGATGCTTCTTTCTACTGGTTGGTAGAAATGTGTTTGGCAATCATGGTCTTACATTTTATGGATTTAGTGTTCTCGTTTCTTTACAAAGATGTGTCAATAGCATACTCTCAGACCCTTAAGCTTACAGTAATTTTCTAAATTATTTTATGGGCATATAATTAATGCTGCCATTCAGAGAGTTCAAAATAAAATCCCATATTATCACTGCTCCCTTGTTTTTAATTAAAATAATGTTTTTAATTTTCCATATCTTTCAATTTCCTTTTTGTAGTGCTTTGCTTTCAATTATTACTAATCTTTAGTCAAATTACTGATTGCTTGGGCTAGTATTGTCATTTAAGCACAGGTTTGTATGTATAATAAGTTCCTTTTATTGTGATAATTACCTATTGCTATGAGTGAGTGGGGTTTTAGAAATATCAGTTTTAAAATATGAAAGCTCTTTTCTTAAGTTATAATAAAATCAATAACTTGAATGCAATAATAGACACATCACTTGTTTTTCAGAGAAATATAAAATATTAAAATTCTATTTTTATGAGGAGAAAGATAAAATATTTAGATAAGTTATCATCAAATTATTATACTTTTATTTAATTAAAATATTTATTATATCAATATCTATATATATCTATATATGCAATGACAAGAAATGTGTATCATCAGTTTCAAACATTAGGTAAGCAGATGTGAATTTTAACACTTTGCATGAAGAATGTATAAGGTTAAAACTCTAAAACTGGAAATAATTCATGTCCTATTTATTATCTAGAGCCTAATTTTGTAACTATTCTTTTGAAATTAACAATTTGAAGGTCATTTTGAAAATATTCATGCCTCCACATTACATATGTCATGCATTATATATAAACACATGCGTAAATTCTAGTAAACAGACACTTAAATGTACTACTTCCACCCATTGGAACCAAATGTAACCTAGTTCTTGATTCAGACCCATTGAAGTCTTTAGTACAACTAAGAACATTAAACAAACACTGACTAAACACACATACATTCTTTGTGCAGATCCCAAGCAAAGGAACAAACAACAAAGTGCAAATATCACTTTGAACATGTATATTTATATAAACAGAAATCACCACAATGAATTTGAACATGTTAAGAACAAATTTAATGATCTATCATTTGGGGGGTGGGTAATTGTAAATTGTTTGTTTTCATTTAGAGATAGGATATTTGCTTCACACCAAAAGTATGATAATGAAAAAATAATTTACTTCCTGGAATTATGTTTATCAATGACAAATGGTATACCAATCATGACAAACATGACAGTCTCTGGAAGAATATCACAAAATAGCAAGAAAAACAATACATGTTGGGACTTACGCAGCTGGTGTTAATGTATTCACACTTTTACATTATTCTGAGAAATAGCTTGCTCCTTCTACAATATTAGACATTAGAAAAACCATGCATACTATCAAATAAATAAAGGTCAGATCATCATTCCAAATTCTGTTGCTTAACCAAACATTGTAAAGGACTCTGAACAAGAACATGTGTATATCAAATTCATAACAACCAAATTGTTCTTCCAGAATTTGCCATACTCTTTTGTAGCCTGTAGAATAGGCAAGATTTTCTTTCTTTATTTATTAATTTTTACATGTACATATATGTGTTTACACATGAATAAAATTAACTACACACAGCAGGAAAAACCATGAGACAATCAGGGTTTATTTAATTGTTACAGTCATAGTGATTCGGCTATTTGTATCTGTGAAACCTGAAGAAAGCATCTTTGCTATATTGTCGAGTCTGAATTTCTGAAGGAAAATCAATATCTATTCTAAGTCATCTCTATTAACTTAAAATATCTGTCTTGAACTAAAAACATATTAAACCCTAACCAGCTAAGCTTACTTGTAAGACTAAACTCTCTGGCCTTCAACACAATCAGAGACTTGAGAAGGGATAAAACTTAAATGCCCGCGTGAACTGGAAGTGCAGGTTAGCAGCTTCCAAAATGAAAAGATGAATGAGACAGCTTATTACCTGTACAGTCACCCGGCACTCTCTAGAACACTGGAGCATCATCTTCGGCCTTCTAGGCTAATATATCTGACAGACATATTTGTGAGGCAGGAACTATTGAGGACTTGTTTGCCCAGTCTTGGTAGAGTTTGGCTGTTGGCTCTCCCTGCGTCTAAGCTTGCCCATTTTTAGGCAGAATTTTGTCTGTCGCAGAAATGAGGACATTTTGCCCAGTGGCTGATTTGCCAATTTGAAGCCAACTGCACAAGGCATTTGTTTTGTTTTGTTCTGTTTTGTTTTATATGTTGATCATCTTCTTTGAGGTAGGCTGGATATTGCTAGGATTTAACTTGTTGTCAAGGAATATTTAGAATAATGAAAACATCTTTAAATGCCATGAAGGAAGGGTTGCAGATGTCTTTCTTCTGCTCCTACAATGAGCAGAGAACCAGCCTTAATTGCTCTGCGTATCCCACACACCTCATACAATTATAATGTTAGAACTGTATAAGGTTTGTGACAAGTTATGTTTTCAGAACAAAGGAACCAGACACAGATGCTGGATCAGACGTGACAGGATTCATTCATCTGCATGCTGCATGTTGACATCCTGCATCCTCCAGGATCCAGCCCCAGGTGTCTCAGTACTGTCACCCATTAGAATTGTACAGCTTCCAGGATAGCATGGCAGAAAGCATCTGATCCTGATTGGTCCAGCACTTCAGACTGTCCCACACACAACTCCTATTAAGCCTAGTATTTCTCAACATTTAGAAACTGGACCACAAATGCTATCCCTGGCTTATTTAACCATTTCCCCCCATTTTTCTTGGGCCCCTTCAAAGGTATTATTTTCCCTAAATCTTCCTAAAGAAACCTTAAGAGAGTGATGCCCCATTTCCTCTAGGGAGTGTGGGTAGGTTTCTGTTTGTTCTATTGGGGTACAGACACTTCTTTTCATCGGCAGGTGGTTATAAGTTATTATTGGTCTTATACAGAAAGAAAACTAGGTTGGGCTCAGGGATGTCTCTCTTTTCCTTTACTTTGTTTTGTAACTAAGGAGATAGGAGCTGAAAAGAAAAAAGGAGGATACAGAAATATTGAGGAAGTATAGAACATAATGTAGATTATTGAACCTACTCCTCAACTCAAGGCTTTAATTGTTACTCAAAAATAAGGTTATTTTTAGTTCATTGGTATAGAATTTTGTATATTGATGCAACTCATGGTCATGTCAAACACTAGTCTAATTTTATCACAAGACTATATACCCCAGGTCTAACAGATAGATATGATTCTTTAGATACATAAGGTAAATTCATTAAATAAGGTCTTCAAAGCTTAGAGACCTACAAAATGTGACAAGGTCTTATCGAAAGTAGAATGTGGTATTTTAATTATTGTTATTCGTTGGCTACAAACTTCATATCAAATAATATATGTTAGATGGAAATTTATAGTGTTTGATCAAGTACAATAATTGGTGCATAAAATAGGTTAAGACAATTTCCTTCTACTTACCAGTTTTAAAAGCCAACAACCTGCCTAGATCACCTTGGCCTAAGACGGTTATTTCAAATTGGATCAGCAGAGGCCACTCCAGATTCTGCTTCACTCATTTCTGCTGTGGCAGGATGTTTACTCTTAGAGGGTACTCTACTTCAACAAACCTTAATAATGGGATTCTTATTCTCAAAATCTAAGAAGCACTTACTATTTCAATCAAGACCGCAAAGAATATAATTTAACATTTTCTATTTTTAAGCAACAACAACAAAGACATTCCTATTTGCATGTTTTACATAGACTGATTTATTGAAAATTCAGTATTTCAGTGATATAAATGTTCACTCTGGTCTTGCCAAGCAAAATTCCTAATATTTAAACATATTGTATTTTAATTTAATTTTAATTGTTTAAAATAATTTTTCATTTTTATAAATTTCAATGTTACATACCTTTTTATATATTATTTTAGTAACAGTAGAAAGATATCTAATTTTATTGTTAATGCACAAAACTTTTGGATAAATAAGCCTTTTAATTACAGTTTATATTCCCCAAACTAGTATTTAACACTGGCTTACATTTGTCAGATAATTTCTAAAAATATATAAAACTCTATACAACTTAAGATGACAAGTATAATTTTGTGTGGCTAGCACAGAAATTGTGTAAATTATACAAATTTATATTTACTATGTATGCATATAAAATGAATTCTTAAAATTATTTGAAAATTAGCCTTTAAAATGAATCCAAAGATGTTTTCTTTCTTTTTTTTTTCATTTTCATTGTATGGATTTGGCTTTCTTGTAAAAAAATCTAGTGTTCATAAGTGTGTGGGTTATCAAGTTTACTCCTCAGTCTCTGATGGAGTTGAAGACCAGGTAGATTAGTTTTACAATGAAGCTTAGTTGTTTAGTGGTTAAGATGTTTTTAGTTCTAGATAGATATTATAAATTGATAATGACAAGATGTGATGGAGATTGATTTATACTCAGAATTTTAGATGCACCAAGAGAGGAAAGATGTTTTCTCAAGGCCATCAAATACAAATAGCCAAAACACTAAAAATGTAACATTTATATAATTCCTGATTGTACCATGATTCTTCTTGTTATAGGTAATTTATTGTATATATGTGTAATAATATAAATGTACATGTAAAAAATATAAAGTGTTATTTAGTAAAAAGAGAAAAATAAATCCAAAGATATATAAACTCATATGGACTTGAAACCAATGATTTCTATTTAAAGCATTGTGTCTTTACCTCAAATATCTATTCAATTTACTGTAAATATTTTAAAAAGGAGAAATGTCATTTTATATGAACATTTGATATGTAATAATTTTTAAGCTATAGATGCATTATCAGTTTTAATATGATGCTAGGCCTTTCTTCTGAGCATTTGGTATTCAAATATGCCCATTTATTTTAACAATCCTGAAATCTATTATTAATTATAACAATCATTAATCACAACTGTAATAGGCCTATAATATAAAATGTCTGTTTATACCATTTATTATAAAAATACATACATAAACTTTTACAAATACAGTATGCAAATAATTTGAATTAATTCATGTATTTGCAGAACAGTAGTTTTAGTAAAATAAAAAAATACCCTCAATTGTATGCATTTTTCTTAACTAATTTGTATGTTTTCTTCAGAGTTTGATGTTGCATTAATTTTTTTAATGTTTAACTTTATTTATTTAGTTATTTACATCCAATCTTATTCTCCATCGTCTCTTTCTGGTCCCAGTTTTCCTCCTTCTTCCCTCCTTCCCTATACCTCAGGAAAGGGATGGGGGGCAGTAACCCACCCTAGCACTTCAAATCACATCTGGACTGAGTAGATCCTCTTTTACAGTGATCTGGCAGGGCAGCCACTCAAGAGGAAAGTGATCAAAAATAATGCAACAGAGTCCATGTCTTAAACAGCCCCTCATCCCCTTACTAGGAGACCCACAGGAAGGCCAAGTGGACCATTGGGTATATATGTGTAGAGAACCTAGATCCAGTCCATGCATGGTTTTTGGTTGGTGCTTCAGTCTCCACAGGGCCCCCTTGGCCCAGATTGAATGGCTCTTTTGATTTTCTTGTGAAGCTCCTGTCCCCTCTGGGTTCTTCTACTCTTCCCCCCAACTCTTCCATAATGCTCTTTGTACTCTCTGGAAACTTTGGCTTTGAATCTCAGCAACAGCTACATTAGACTACCATCTAGAAGCATAGCAGAGTGTCGTTGTTACTGTCAGGGCTGGGCTATCCCATCTGGTAGGTCTTAAGTTGGGCCAGGGATTGGTTGACCATTCCCTCCTTCTCTACTCTACCTTTATCCATGCACATCTTGTCACCAAGGTAATTTTTGGGTGAAAGTTTTTGTTAATGGGTTGGTGTTCCACCTCCCTCCACTAGAAATCCTGTCTAGTCAGAGGGTAGCCTTTTCAGTCTCCATGACACTGCTACTAGGGGTCCCAACTAGAGTCACCACCATATATTCCATCTACCTTATCTTATTGTAAGTCTATAGCCTTTCTCAGAAATGCCTCTCTTTGCAAATCCTCTGTCCTCCTGTCCTTGCTCTCCCCATATCTGTTCCTCACCTTTGTTTCCCTCCACACTCCCTCTCTTATCATGTTCTATTTCTTCAACTACTCCTTACATCTATTATATTTTCCTTTCTGAAAGAAATCAAGTATCCTCCCTTAGGCTTTCCTGGCTACTTGGCTTTTTTTGGGTCTGTAAATGTAGTATGGTTTTACTATACTATATGGCTAATATCTGCTTATAAGAGTACAAACCGTGTGTGTCTTTCTGTGTGTGGGTTAACTCACTGAGGATGGTCTTTTCCAGTTCCGTCAATTTGCCTGCAAATTTCATGATTTCCTTGTTTATAATAGCTGAGTAGTATTCCATTGTGTAAGTGTATCACAGTTTCTTCAGTTGAGGGACATCTGAATTGTTCCTAGTTTCTGGCTATTATGACTAAAGCTGCTATGAACATAGTTGAGCAAATGTTCTTGTATGGTAGGGCATCTTTTGGGTATATTCTCAGGAGTGGTATGGCTGGGTATTTAAGTTCAGCTATTCCCAATTTTCTGAGAAAGTGCCAGATTGCTTTAAAAAGTGATTGTATATTTGCACTACCTCCAGCAGTGTAAATCCCATTTCTCCACATCCTCACCACATATTTTATCAGTTGAGTTTTTTTATCTTAGCCATTCTGAAAGATTTAAGATGGAAATTCAGCCATTTTTATTTGTATTTCTCTGATTTAACCTGAATTTACAATAACAGAATTTACCAGGCAATGTTTAATTTAGAGATAGCTTACGGTAAAATGTATATAAAGTTATCAAATTGTATTCTAAAATTTGGAAGGTAGATATTTCCCATATCATATAACTAAGATCAAAGCCATATACCCATAACAATTAAAATTTCATGGCATATATTCTTTAATACTTCATCCTCTAAAACATCCTTTGATTACTGCATTTTCCCCATTCATCTGAGACTTCATCAAATTTAGAGAGAACATTCTCATTAAACTGTTTCTCTACACCTTGTTTCCCCCTTTCCCTGCTAAAACTCAGGTCTGTTCTTCTGTGGACTTTTTGCAGACAACTTTAGCTATTGTTAGTCTATTTGTTGAATACAAGGTGTATTTTGTAGCATTTCGTCCTATCTTTTGGATCTGATAGGCTTAATATTCCTGGGAAAATCCAGGAAATCTTGGACACTATGAAAACCCAAATCTAAGAATAATAAGTAATGGGAAGGAAAATAAATGTAATCAAATTCACATAAAACATTTCTAAACATCCTAGAAGAAAATGTCCCTAATCTAAATAGGATATGTCTGCCAAAGTACAAGAAATATACAAAACACTAGTCAACTGACTGGACCAGAAAAGAAAGACTCTTTGGTACATACAAATTAAAACATTAAATGTACAGAACAAAGATAGAATATTAAAACTACAAAGGAAATATAGTCATGTGACTATTGTAAAAAAGGAAGCAGCTTGGTTATAGAGTTGATATAGTGATATGGTTATACATCTGTGTTAGATCATTGATACCTTCATCTTTCAGGAGCTTGCATACCATCTTCCAATACTTAATATAGATGGAAGAAAGGCTTATAGGTCTTTGTCTCTCTCTTATAAACTATCGGTTACTAATAGATTGTGGAAGAATTGTTGTCAGTTGTGTGCCCACTGGTGTGGTTACAACACTCATAGGTAGTTTGATATCCATTGTCACAAAGAAGGTTCTAGGTAATCTCATTGGTTAACCAAAATAAATTATTAAACAAATAAATAACATGAATGCAGTAAAGGAATCTGTAGTGAAGAGATAGGAGTTTGGAAGGTGTCAGGAATTTTTATTAATTGTTTTAACTTTCAGATGTAAAGAGTCTTACAAGTTCAGGATATAAATATGGGATAAGTTCCTAACATAGCTGCCACTAATGTATCAATAGAAAAATGGCAAATTGGATATATTCATTATACAAAAACAAAAGCACAACCAAAATTTTTAATAATTTAATGAGCTTTATTTTTTTCATTCTAAAATCAAGCAATGCGTCACTCTGAAAAATAAAGTAAGCAATTCAAAGGGCTGAAAATGCTTTAGTTTTGTTATCATAAGGGGAAAAAGAAAGTACACCAATCATTTGAAAGTTATTTTCCTTATGAAATGGAGGGAAGAGACAATGTCCCTAGTCATCAGGGATATGCAAATCAAAACAACTCTGAGGTTCAACTTCTACCTATCAGAATGGCTAAGATCAAAACTCAAGTGACAGCACATGTTGGCGAGTTATCTGGAGAAGGGAAACACTCTTTCATTGCTGGCGGTAATACAAACTTGTACAACCACTTTGGAAATCAGTCTGGTGTTTTCTCGGAATATTGGAAATAGTGCTAACTTAATACCCAGCCTTACCATTCCTGGCCATATAATCAAAAGATGCTCCACCACATAACAAGGGCATCTACTCAATTATACTCATAGCCAGAATATGGAAACAACCTAGATGTCCCTCAACCAAAGAATGGATAAAGAAAATGTGGTAGAGTTACACAACGAAATACTACTCAACTATTAAAAACAAGGAATTCATGAAACTTGCAGGCAAATGGATGGAACTAAAAACTATCATGCTGAGTTAGGTAACCCAGAAGGAGAAAAACATGCATGGTATATAGTCACTTATAAGTACATATTAAGCAAATAATATAGGATAACGACACTACAATATGCAGACCTAAAGTGGCTAAATAATAAGGAGGACCCTAGGGATAATGTTTAATTCTCATTCAGAAGGACAAATGGAATATACACCAGAAGATTTTGAGGGAAGCAACAAGAAGTGAGCCTATGATAGAGGCCCTCTGAAAGACTCCACCCAGCAGGAGATGGAAGCAGATGCTGAGACTCACAGCCAAACTTCCATGTGGATCACAGGGAGTCTTATGCAATATTTGGGTCATAAAAGGACCTGAAGGGAACATGAGCTCCACTACACCAATGGAGCCAATAAATTGGGATGGAGGAGGGGGATACTGCAGAGATTGATGCACCAACCCAGGAACTTGCATGGTGAGGACCTAGATGCTCTGCTCAGATGCAGTAGATATGCAGCACAGTTTCCCTGTGGGTCCCATAATAGGAGGCGTGGGGACTACTACTGACATGTTGATCACTACCCCTGGCAAGGCAGTCTTGCCAGGCCAATGAGGAAGTGAATACAGGTAGTTCAGTTAAGACATGATCATTTGAGGTCACATGATAGGGAAGGAAGCCTTCACCTTTCTGAGGGCTAGGGGAGGGGTTAATGGGGAAGGGAACAAATGGTGGGAACAGAAGGCAATGAGGGAGGGGCTACAACTGGGGTTAAAAGTGACTAAATTAAAAATAAAAATAAAATTAATAAAAAGAAATGGGAGCAGAGACATAATAGAAAATAATTTAATATTTTGGAGCTAATGTACTCTTTAAAATTTTATTTTGTGTGTTTAAAGATGACAGAGGATGAAGGATATTCACCATAACTAAAATATAACTGATTGTACAGAAAAGTAAAAAATGGGCTGATGTTTTTGCTTGTTTGTTTCTTTTGTTGTTGTTTTCTTGGTTTTGGTCTTTGAGTGTTTCTCCCCCTTTGGTCTCTGTTTATATGATGAATTACATTTAAACTCACTCCTATCTGGGATTGGTAGTACAGGCTTAAATTCCAGCACTGGGGAGGCAGAGGCAAGATGGATGCTTGTGTTTGAGTCCATTGTGGTATATAAAGTGAGTTTCAGTACAACCAAGGCTACACAGAGAAATGAAGTGTCAACACACACACACACACACACACACACACACACACACACATACACACAGAAACAAACAAACTTACTTCTAATAGATTATGGCTGTAACTAAAGATTAGTGCATATCTCAGATCTCATCAAAGAAACTCCTCACAGTAGGTGGCAGGTAGTCCAGAAACTCACTCCACGTTGTGCCTAGAATAAAATACAGTGTGACATGTTCAGCCCTAAATGGGACGTTCATATCATATGCCTCCTGCACTTGCTTCAAGGATCATAAGACTATAAGAGACATAAATGATAGGTGAGTATAAGCAAACAACATTTTCCAACACAAAAGGGCATTTATACATAGGAAATGTCATGGATTGTGGCAGCCTCCTCATGGTCTGGTGAAATCTCTGTATAAATTGATGTGCGAATGAAATCACCAAGGGGTGGCATTTCATTCCTCTTGGGAAGGTAAAAGCTGGTTTCTTTTAGAATATGATTTCTGGGACATATGTGATATTCCAGGGAAGAAACCAAGTGTACTTGAGCGATTTAATTTAACTCCCGAGTTTTAAAATAATAGAAAAAGTAAAATAAAATAAAGCACAGGAGAGTATGATTGTATACATTGGGTAGGATCTTTGAAGAGGTAGATAAGGGAGGTAAATATGATTAAAACACATTAAATGAACTTCTCAAAGAATTATGAAAAGTATAAAATGTCAAAAATAAATAGAGGAAAAAAATTACATCCCTTAGGTTTTATGTATTACAGAAATTAAAAGTAAATGTTTTCTAAAGAGTCTTTTCTGTCCATCTCTTTCTTGGGAAAGAGCACAAGATTTGGAATTATGCTTTCTGGTGCAAAACAAGATTCATTGCTTATATATTCTAATGTCTTTTCTTCTGAATAATGCCAGCCATTGGTATATTCTTTCTGAATAAAACTAAATTTTAAACACATATTTGTCTCCTGGCTTCTTACATGGTATATATAAGAGTTTGGAAAGTTGAGTTTTAAAAAGTGCTAGAGACCATACATTAATATAAACTGAACAAATACTATGTAGATAGAGATGTCCTAACACAAGGTACAAAAAAATTGGATTTGTGATGTTTTATGTCCTAAATTCAAAGCTGGCAAATGTGCAAGCATGCTTCTACTTAAGAACTGTTCTTTGCAGCTACATACATATTATGTACACTTGGGTAAATCAGTTAAAATAAGGATAAATTGGTTAAAGAGAGTACTATTTTATTTGCCTAAGCATTGAACACATTAATGTTATATATCTAGTATACACATCTTATAATTTGACTGTATTTATCATCTTTAGAACATGCAAATTAGATTTGTAGAAAATTAATGACAGTGTTCTTATACTTCTAGGCCAATTCAGTTATATTCAGGATTATTTTAAGTCTCATCGACCTGCAGAGAGAAGGAATAGAGTTTTATTGTAACTTAAAACCAAGCTTCTAGAAGAGAAAATTATATTAATCATATTCACCGATTTTTTAAAGAAGTCTTGCAACTTATGTCTGAATAGTTTTATTTTACAGAAGGCATAAACTACTTCTTAAGTAGCCTGTCTTTCCCAGAAGCAAAGACAACATAACTTCAATTAAATATAATTTCTCTTTATCTTTGATTATTATTTTGACTCACTTCTGTTTTAAATATCTTCTGATTTTATAAGTGTTCTATTTTTAATTTGTCTACTTTAAAATAAATTTCCTTGTTTTTAATAGCTGATTTGGGCCCAGGGGTCCCGCTCAAACTAAGGCACCAGCCAAGGACAATACAGGCAATAAACTTTAAACCCCTACTCAGATCTAGCCAATGGTCAGAACATTCTCCACAGTTGAGTGGAGAGTGGGGTATGACTTTCACATGTACTTTGGTGCCTCACATTTGACCATGTCCCCTGGAGGGGGAGACCTGGTGGCACTCAGAGGAAGGACAGCAGGTTACCAAGAAGAGACTTGATAACCATGAGCATATACAGGGGGAGGAAATCCCCCTCAGGAACAGTCATAGGGGAGGGGAATAAGGGGAAAATGGGAGGGAGGGAAGAATGGGAGGATACAAGGGATGAAATAAACATTGAGATGTAACAAGAATAAATGAATAAAAATAAATAAATTTTTAAAAAGAGCAGATAAACAAATTAAATAATCTATTATCTCCTAAGGAAATAGAAGCAGTCATCAAAAGTCTCCCCTTGGAAAAACAAAACAACATCAAAACAAACAAAAAACTAACAAAAACAAACAAAACAACAACAAAAACAAACAAACAAAGAATGATGATGATTTCAGTGCAAGTTACTACCAGATCTTCAAATAACAATTAATACAAATACCCTTCAAACTGGTCTACAAAATAAAACTGGAAGTAACATTACCAAACTCATTCTGAGGGCATAGTCACCTTGATACCTAAGCCACAGAAAGACCCAACAAAGAAAGATAATTTCAGACGAATTAATATATGAACATTGAGCAAAAATACTCAATAAAGTGCACACAAATTAAATCCAAGAGCACATCAAAATATCATCCACCATGACCAAGTGGGCTTCATCCCAGGCATGCAAGGAAGATCCAATATGTGTAAATCCATCAATATAACCCACCATGTAAACAAACTGAAAGAAAAAGAAAGCACATGATAATCTCTGTAGACACCAAAAACATTTGACAAAATATAACATCCATTCATGTTAAAAGTCTTGGAGAAATCAGGGATACAAGGCACATACCCAAACTTAATAAAGGCTATATAAAGCAAGCCAATAGCCAATCTCAAGTTAAATGGATAAAAACTCAAGGAAATTCCACAAAAATTAGGGACTAGACAAGGCTGCCCACTCTCCCATATCTCTTCAATATAGTACTTGAGTTCTAGCTCTAGCAATAAGTCAACAAAAGGAGATCGAGGGGATCCACAAAGGAAATGAGGAAGTCAAAGTGTTGTTATTCACAGATGATATGATAGTCTATATAAGTGACCCACAAAATTCCACCAGAGAACTCTTACAGCTGGTAAATTCTATCAGCAAACTTGCCAGATACAAGATTAATTTAAAAATCAATAGCCCTTCTGTGTACAAATGACAAACAGGCTGACAAAGAAATTTTGGAAGCTACACCCTTCACAATATACATAAATAATATAAAATATCTTGTTGCAACTCTAACCAAGCAAGTCAAAGTCCTGTATGACAAGAAGTTCAAGTATCTGAAGAAAGAAAATTAGGAAAATATCAGAAAATGAAAGCTCTCTCATGCTCATGGACAAGGAGGATCAACATAGTAAAAATGGCCATTTTACCAAAAGCGATCTGCACATTCAATGCCATCTTTATTAAAGAAACCAACAAAACTCATAAAGATCTTGAAAGAACAATTTTCAACTTCATATGGAAAAACAAAATAAAAAAAAAAAATAAACAGAACACCTAAAACAATCCTGTACATTAAAAGATCTTCAGAAGGAATCTCCACCCCAGAGGTAAACCTGTACTATAGAGCAACAGTAATAAAAACAGCATAGAACCTGCATATAAATATTCTGCTTAAACAGTGGTATCAAATGAAGACTTGGATATAAAACCACATGCCTATGGACACTTGATTTTTGACAAAGAAGCCAAATCCATACAATGCAGAAAAGAAAGCATCATCTACAAATGGTGTGCATCTAACTAGATGTCTACATGTAGAAAAATACAAGTAGATCCATATTTAACCCTCTGCACAAAACTAAAGTCCAACTGGATTGAAGAGCTCAACATAAACCAGACACACTACATCGGTTAGAAGAAATAGTTAGCAAAGCTTTGAACTACTTGGCACAGGAGACATCTTCCTAAACAGAACACCAATAGCTCAGGCTCTAAGATCAACAATTTATAAATGGGACCTCATAAAACTGAGAAGTTTCTGTAAGGCCAAAGACATTGTTAACAACAAAATGACTGCCTAAAGAATGGGAAAAGATCTTTATCAACCGTACATCTGACAAAGGGCTAATATCCACAATTTATAAAAAACTCAGGATATTACATACTACCAAACTAAATAATCCAATTAAAAATGGGGTACATCGCTAAACTGATAATTCTCAACAAAGAAAATCGAATGGCCAACAAACACCTAAAGAAATGATCAATGTCATTAGTTATCAGGCAAATGCAAATCAAAATGAAACTGAGATTCCATTTAACGCCCATCAGAATGGCTAAGATAAAAATTCAAGTGACAGAACATGCTGGACAGGATGTGGAGAAAAGGGAATAGTCTTTCATTTCTGGTGAGAGTGCAAACTTATACAACTACTTTGGAAATCAATCTGCCATTTTCTAGGACATATAGGAATAGTTCTACCTCAAGACCCAGTCATGAGCCACCATTCAACAAAGTCATTTCTTCAAAACTCATGTCCATAGAAGCTTTATTCATAATATCCAGAATCTGGAAACAACCTAGATGTCCCTCAACCAAAAAAATGGATAAAGAAACTGTGGTACATTTATACTAGGGAATACTGCTCAGCTATTAAAAGGAAGTTAATCTTGAAATTTGCAAGCAAATGGCTGGAACTAGAAAAGGTTATCCTGAATGATGTAAGCCAGACCCAGAGAGACATGAATAGTATAGTCTCACTTATAAGTGGATATTAGCCCAACATAGATGACCTCTAGGGGACTCTACACAGTGGGAGAATGGGTCAGATGCTAGAGACTAACTGCTGGAGTCTGGATGAGGCATTGAGAGTTGTATGTAAGATTGGAGGAAGAAGGGACCCATAGGGTTCAGGAGCCCCACAACGAGATGATCAAGGCCCGTGGATCCGGACCCAAGGTGGTCTGCACAAACTGTTGCACCAACCAAGGACAGTCCTTGCAGTAAACAGGGACCCCCTGTTCAGATTTAACCAATGGACAGCTCATTCTCCACCATTGTGGGGAGAGTGGAGACTAACTCTGACATGAACTCTGGTGCCCCGATTTGACCACTTCCCCTTTGTTAGGAAGCCACGTGTGCATACAGAGGAAGGGGAAGCAGGCTATCCTGATGATAGGTTTTGGTTATATGGTGAAGGAAGAGGTCCTCTTCTGTCAGAAGTCCAGGGTAGGGGAAAAGGGCAGAAGAGGAGGGAGCTTGACAGTGAGAAGTTACAATCCAAGGGATAACAATTGTGATGTTATCTGAATATACTACAATAAATTGAAACTTTAAAAAATGAAATAGATCCTTCGGTCATACACCACAATTTCCTCTCCCTCCACACCTCCCAGTTCCACCCCCACCTTTCTTCTCCCACACATCCACTCCACGGTTTCCCCTCAGAAAAGACTTGCAAAAGCAGTAATGCTCTATTTAGTGCTGATCTTTCTATCCCTGACTTTTTGTTGTAGTTGTTTTGCTTTTTAATTATGTGTATGCATGTGTTTCCATAGGTGCAAGGCATGTTCATATGATGGCAGTTGTCCACATGCCAAAAGAAGATGTGGACAAGAGGTGGTTGTCTGTTGCCAAGCATGAGCATTGAAATCTGATCAAGACCTCTCCAAGAGGAGTACAAGGTCTTAACTACTGAGCCATCTTTCCAGTCATAGAATAATTTTGTTTTCATTTGCTAAAGTTAGAATACAGGTGTTCCTTTTTTCTTACTCCAATTGTTATTTTTAATATAGAGTTTAATTGAATGCTCTATCTGCATAAATAAATCTTCAGAAGGGAAAAGAACAAGAGAAAATATATGCTGCAAGGAGAGTCATTTTTCAGGTAGAATTGATTTCAGTGCTTATTCTTTCTACTCACATTCCATCGTGGGAATTCAGTCATTTTGGATACAACCAACTGGTAAAGTGGTTCTGAACTTTGTTGTTCTGTGTACAAGAAAGAGGTATAGAACTTGGTGAATATTTAAAATCTGTCACCATAAGAAATTTAGTATCAAAATTTGCCATCATCTGAGCATGTGTAAAGCCAGTGCAATTAATAATAGCAAATGAGACCTATATAATTGATTGTCTTATTTGTATATGTTGTACCTTACAAAAATATTGCGAAATGCCATTCAGAATATGGACTCATACCCATACCACTTTCTACTTGTATAAAACTATACAATGTAAAACATGTCAGAACAACATTAACTCAGTGAACATTGTTTTCAAAGTTATTTTTGCTCCTTAATATAGCTTTCTAATATTCTTTGCTCTGATTTGGATTCACGAAATATACAATAATGGTCTGAATTATAATAGCATAATTTCCAGTTTGTTAGATAGAAATGAACACTTGTGTAATGACAACAATCCTTGAGCATATTTCTATTTTTAATTAACCAGTATTGCTGCTTTTGCTCAAAGAACTGTGACCAATTAAGCTGATTATGTAGAAGGTCCTTGGGTCTTCATTTAGAAAGCAATATAAAATCTGAAGACTCATACTAATTTAGGGTTGCAACCTCAGGCTGCTAAAGGCAAAATGAAAGAAAAAGACAGACACAGAATAGAGAGGCAACTGTCATTTTTCAATAAGCGATATTAGCTTTGATATTTATGAGATGTTGTGGAGAAAGGACAGTGTCTCAGAAGTATGGGCCATGCTACTTTATTTCTCGATTCTGCATTGGAGGTGTTCTGAGACCCAGAAAGGATTGATTCTGCCAGTCTTCTATCAGTTTCAACAACTGCAGTGTGTGGATGTTTTTCCAATCGTAATTCAGATACAACAGTGGTATCGTGTCTCCCAGCAAGGTAATAATCATACTACCTACACTCATTCAAAACTAATACCAACATTTCCTATTGTGACCTCTGTTATGGGTGTACCTTTTTAAAATTTATTTGTTTATTTATTTTTTGGTCTGCTATGATGGGACCACACAGTGTCTTGTCTGTCTTCTGCTCTTGCCACCATGATCTTCTGCCCCAGGTCCTGAGTACTAGTAACCACATAATGAACCACATATGAAATCATGAAGCAAATAAATAGCTCCTCTCTTCCACTACTTTTCTCAGATATTTCCTGACAGTGTAGCAAAATTTAATTATAACAAGCATAAGGTTTGAGTATCAATGTACAGAATTTATAATATATTCCTAATGAATTATCTTGAATATAATATGCAATTAAGTGAATTCTTACAGAGAACATGATCAAAAAATCATTAGCAATTTTAATACAATTTTAAGAGCTATTTTTAGCTTTCAAATAATGGGGCATTACGTCACAATGCTTCCATGTGTGGTCACATAGGTAACTATTTTGTGATAAATGTCAGAGGAAGATATGGAGAGCCGAAATACATCGATCTGAAACCTTCATAAAGAACACATGTGTGTTAAGAATGGAGGGAATCTTTATGGGAGTATTGTAAGCCCAACTCTTCCTTACTACTTGTCATTTAAAAACACTTAATGAACTACCAGTCTGTAGGCTTTGAAGTTTTTCAAACCTGCCTTATTTGGGGTTCTTTAACACTTAGAATTCCTTTCCAACCCACCTATCCTAGATAGAAGAGAAAAGAGTTTAATGTGAACAGGAGAAGTAGATCTTTTTAGACTCAGGTCCTTGGGGAGATTCCACTTTTCATCCTCAGGATTTCAGCAAACCTGTTAAAATAGCAAACCAGCAATTGAGCAAAGTTGACTGCAACTGCAGCAGTAAGAATCCAGAGGAGCAGACAGAACCTGGAATGTCGAAGTGTTCTCTGGAATGTTTCTATCTAGGAGAGTCTCAAAGCAGACTGATGAACAGACAAATGAACAAAACCAAAAAGCCAAACCTATATTTTTGGGCACGCATGCACACACACACACACACACACACACACACACACACACACACACACACACACTGAGATATTATATATATATCCTCACAGAGTTTATACTAGGATATTTATCAGCTGCCAAAGACCATGTCTCAGCAACAGGCATCTCATCATCTAGTAGACAAACAGCATATGTCCTCTCACAAGTCTGTTTTCAGAAGACAAAGAACACACACGCTCCCATAAGTCTGGTTTACATCCCACATTTGGGATCAAGACAAAAACATGTTTATATCCACTACACAAGTTCAAAAACATTTGAAACACTTAAAGTACTAGCCTGTGAATCAGACTTTTTTTTGTTATCATTTGAATTATTAGATTTCCAACTGTATATTCATCAAGGTATTCCACAGAGAATTATCTAAGCTTATATCCATAGGCAAGAAGTCTGGTTTTCTAGTAAAATATTACAGCTCTCTGTTTTATGGACCTTTCAAAGGAAGGCTGGGCATAGCACAGAATATTAGGTTGGTGAGACTAATTCAGAATAGAGATACTAAAGGTATTGTCAGTTTACAAACAAAGAGATGTTATGTGATGAATTCATGTGGATTGTCTCTAATTTTCATTTATTAACACATGTTCTATATCTTATACTGAAGAGTAGGAATGAAATTTCCATATGGTACACATACATTACTAAAAAATTGTCACTTCTTTAAACAACCACTTCATTCTCACTGACAGAATGTGAAATTTTAGTGTCTACAGATCTTCATAAACAATTGATACTGCCAGACTTGCAAATTTTTGTGTATATTCCTGTCTCATTTGTTTGATATTTTCAGTTTTCTTTTGAATGTCATTATAGATTACATTTTGAAATGGTAATATTCCAGTCAAATTATTTTAATAAAGTTAAATAATTCCCAAAACATTTATTCACATTTTATCCATTTCTAAAGTTTCTTAAAAATGCTTTCTTAAAGATCTAACACATTATTTTCTTGATATGTGTCTTTACACTCCTTTCAAAACATTCCTTTTAAATATACATATCATGATAGAAATATACATGTGCATATTTGTAATTTTTCTGTGTTTTATAATTCTGTGGTATGATAATTTCTTAGTTACAGTAGTATTACAAAACTAATTCCACACTTTCTTCTAAATATTTATACCTTTATATTTCACTTAGGGGGTCTTTAAAACATTTTTAGTACTGCTTATGTATGAAATGAAAGAAAGATAACGTTAATTTTCTCAGATAAACATCCATGTGAATACAATCTACTGTTAACTACTTAGTTCTATACACATATATACCAGGATCATAGTTTTGACTGATGTTTTTCATCCTGTAATCTGACATATTGATTGTGCTTATTTTCCATTTTGATGCAGTTTACTTTAAAATAAATTTTAGAATAAACCTATCAATTATGACCATATAGATTCTGTGTGATCTCAATAAAATTTGATTTCCATTCTTTGCAGGAATAGAAAAAAATCTTAAAATTCATAAGAAAGCATTGGGTGTACCCATCAGTATCCTAAAAAAGGAGGGATGTGGAGACCTAGGAGTGGTGAGCTATCTTGTCTATATAGTAAGATCTCATCTTGTGAATAAAGAAAAAATTAATAAAATTCATATGAAAGTCATTAGATAATTAAAGCAAAAGTGAGAAAAAAAAGCATTGCTGGAGTTATCGCCATACATGGCTTCAGGATAAATCACAAAGCCATAGTAAAAACAATATGGTACAGACACAAAAAAATGCAATTATAGATAAACAAAAAAGTATTGGACAAATACAAGTCCATGCTACTACTTTCATATGATTTTATTTTTTTTTACAAAGGAGCTATAGCAAATGATGTTTAGAAATTTGAATATGTACATGTTAAAGAATAAAAATACTTTGAATTATGAAATGAGTAAACATAGAAAAGATGGAAAACCTTTGCAATATGTATGGCTTCAAATATATTTTGTTAAAAAAAAAAGAAATATTTTGTTGAAATAAGTATAAAGGATTAGGTGGGTCTGATGACTCATGCATATAACCCTAGAACTCAAGAGACCTAGATAGGAAGAGTGTAATATGCTTTAGATATTTTGGGTCTAGGATATCTCCTAAGTGAGTATAGAGATGGAAGTCTGCTTCAAAGGTGGTAAAGAAAATTAAATGTAAATGAATGAATAAACAAACAATAGATAAAATAGGAATATTGAGGGGAAGTATGACTGCTTATTATAGAAAATAGGCAAAGTAAAACCATCATAGCAGTTATAACAAGCCACGGCAAATACAGAGCTTTGCACAAGGAAATATATTTCCCAACATCTTCTTTATACATGTGGAATTTTATACTTTGGTAAAGACTCGATCAAATTTCAGAACTATCACAACGGGTGTAATGGTTTGTTTTACAAAAAGTAGTAAAGTTGGTTGAATATTTCATATTGCAGATGATGGAGTATTAATGTTAGTTTTATAAAACTGTGTTTGTTTCTCTATTTTACTCAAACCAGCTATCATACAAATACTTGAAACGCTTTTATATTTGTTTAATAATAAACTTTACAACACAAGAACAGAGCAGTTTTAACTCTATTCTTTACCCTATAAGCCAACTTGGCTTTTTCCCATTACGCATCCCAGAGATACTTGCATTTTTAGCTTTCTTTATTGATCTCTCTCCTGGTTCCTCCTGGACATCTCCAGTGGCTGAATCCTTTACTTCCTTCTCTGTACCCTCCTCTCCTGGCTGGCAGGAAGTCCAGCCCTATTCTCTCCTTTGGTCAGTGATTGGCTGTAAGCTTCTTTATTGGCATATCAGGGGACAACTGAGGAGCAGTGTTAACACATTGAGCGAGGAGATTCTCGGACCGAGGATTGCAACCAGATGTACTGAGTACAGAAATCAACATTTTAATTACACAATAACTTTTTGCCTATAATAGATTGTTGGTAATATATAATCCATCTATTGGTATTTTGAATTTATTGTCACAAAACACTGTAGTTTTTAAAATGCAGTTGTCATGAATCTGAGCCTATTTGTTTCAAGCAGTGCTAGGTGGCAACAGAGTTTGTGATGGCATGCAGGCTGTAGTGAGTTGCTGATGCAACATGGGCAAACACTGATAGAATTATTTTGTGTTCATTCTTTTATTATTATTATTATTAATTTATTCTTGTTACATCTCAATGTTTATCCCATTCCTTGTATCCTCCCATTCTTCCCTCCCCCCCCCCATTTTCCCATTATTCCCCTCCCCTATGACTGTTCCTGAGGGGAACTTCCTCCCCCTGCATATTCTCATAGTGTATCAAGTCTCTTCTTGGCAGCCTGCGGTCCTTCCTCTGAGTGCCACCAGGTCTCCCCCTCCAGGGAACATGGTCAAATGTGAGGCACCAGAGTACGTGACAAAGTCATACCCCACTCTCCACTCAACTGTGGAGAATATTCTGACCATTGGCTAGATCTGGGAAGGGGTTTAAAGTTTACCTCCTGTATTGTCCTTGGCTGGTGCCTTAGTTTGAGCGGTACCCCTGGGCCCAAATCTGCCTATCATATTGTTCTACTTGTAGGTTTCTAGGACCCTCTGTATCCTTTTATTTTGCTATTCTCCCATGCGTCTCTCATTTAGAGTCCCAATAGGATGCCCTGCCCTCTGTCCCAGTTTCCTGGTAAGTGAAGGCTTTCGTGGGACATGCCCCTTGGGCTAGTATGCAGATATAAGTGAGTATATACCATTTGAGTCTTTCTGCTTCTGGGTTAACTCACTCATTATGATCATTTCTAGCTCAATCCATTTATCCACAAATTTCGGGAATTCCTTGTTTTTAATAGCTGAGTAGTATTCCATAGTGTATATGTACCACAGTTTCTTTATCCACTCTTCTACTGAGGGACACTTAGGCTGTTTCCATGTTCTGGCTATTATGAATAAGGCTGCTATGAACATGGTTGAGCAAATTTTCTTGTTGTGTGCTTGTGCTCATTCTTTATGTTTGTTTTATTGTTGCACACTCAGGATTTACCTTTTTTTCACTCCTGCCAATACGTCATGATTCCATATTCAGTTACAGGAATCCGTATGGAATTCAGAATCATTGTTTGAGAAGCTGTGCCTTAATGCATCAGTCATCTAGCTTAGAACCAACTCCAATTCACTAGGCTTCAATTTAGACTATTAATTTTGATTGACCTGTGAAAGACATTTATTCTAAATAAAGTGAAAACTGGAGTGCCTCATTGAACTTTAATTTTGAGTAAGCACAATTGTATGCACTATTTTAGCCAAGTAGAAATTCAGAGTCCTGTACAGTGATTTGTTTACATTGAGCTGATTAAATATATTTCAAAAACATAATTTATATTAGTAAAATTATTATTATACATGTGCCTTTAGAGAGAAAACATTAAACACTGAGAGTCATGAGATGTTTAGAGATCAATAGTAACTTTGAAAGCTATACATTCAGTGTACTAACAAACTATTGATATTATTTCTATTGTAGATTATCTAATTTTAGTTTATTGATTTTAGAAAACTAAAAACATATATTATTGAGTTTTCTATTAAGTATAAATTCATATTGTGTGTGTGTGTGTGTGTGTGTGTGTGTGTGTGTGTGTGTGTGTGTAATAATAGTTAAGTAATAAAAGGAATGTGATTTAGGCAAATTACAAACCAGACCAATTACTCGGAATTTCTCTATATCATTGCTAATGTCATCTCAACTAATTTGTTTAAAAGAAAAGAAATTCCTCTAATCATGGGTAATCCAAAAAATACACATGTGCTATATACAGAGACAAATATAATATTTGTTAGTTTTGATCATAATATCACCTTTATATAGAGCACAGAACAAATAAATCATAGAGCTTTGTTCCCGAAGAAATTCTACAACTTAGAGAATGTTTGTTGTTTATGCAGCTATATTAGGGATTACTAAGATACAGACATAGGTTGTATTTGCTGGATAGAGGATTAATTATAATTTTAATAGCTATAAATATTTTAGCAAGTTGACTTGGGGACCTTACAATTAGTACATTCTATATCCAAAATGAATCCAATATTAAACAAGAACCAAAATAAAGCAACAGTAATAATACATTCAAAAACAGTAGACCACCAGGGTACCAGCTTCTACCATTTGAACTTTTAAAGAAATAACCAGATACTATGAACAAAGGGATGCCATACAGCCCTAATTACAGCATTAACTAGGGAGATCCACTGATTCTGGTTGATGGTAGCCATGATCAGGGATTTGTAGGGGTGCTCCTTAGGGAAAGCTATTAACCTGGCCTGGTTGGAGGCTTAACATTGCAAACTACCCAAACTAGGAAAGAGTTATCTAGTCAGTCAGGTCAATCACCAGGGCATAGGATAACACTCCACCAAGCAGGGCTACCCTAGATGGGTGGGTTCATCTCAAGCCAAGGGTAAGAGATGAGTGTTGTCATGATATCTTTAATGAGATCACATACTGTTTTCTTTCCAAATTCATGCCACATCATGAAGTCAATGTGAGCTGTCAAGAAGGTAGATCTGCATGGACTCAAAGAGAAGCAACTTTTTCTTTTTCTTTTCATTGTTGCAGAATCAAAGGATGGCTTTTCTGGTAAGGTACATTAGGTTTCTGTACTTTCTCTAATTTCTCTTCCCATCCTTTTCATTGCTTCATATAACACATAGATGACCTCCAATTTGGCTTAACTCAGATACCATAGCTTTCCCCCTTCAATTCGTCATTTTTCCTCCTTCAGGCAGCTGCTATTACTGCCTGCTTGCCCTGATATTTTTCTTTTAAACTTCAACAAAAGTGTGTTTAAGCTTTCATTTAAGAAGCTTGGAAGAGTCTAAGGAAACTATGAAAATCAAGATTGGTCGGTGAGGCTCTGATTTCTCATGTATCGTTAAGACAAAAGGAAAAAAATGCCTAGTCCCAGGGCAGAGATTGACTGACAGCCCCCTCTATCTCTTTCCTCACCCTTCACTCTGAGATCCCTTACACGTACACAGACGTATAAACAGACATAGAACCCCTCTCAATCAGTGCAGCCTAAGGACATTGTTCTACCCAAAATAGAAAAAAAAAATTCTCCTGAGAGGACAGGATGTGCCCTAAAGCCTTCAGGTGTCCTATGACACCTACTTGCAGTCCTGGTCAGGTGGTTGCTTTCTACTTTCATGACACAGCTCAGCAGTTTGTTCCACAATAAACTGCTTTTTTTTTCTAACCAAGAAGTGGTTTTATTCACTGATTTCCCTGCACTTTCTTTCACAGTGACTAAAAGGAGCAATCTGTGTCAGTGTCCTTTATTGAATTTTGAACTTGCAAAGATAAAGTAATAGTTTCTTCTTATTTGCCAGAACTTTTATACTTTTGAATGCAATTTAGATTTAGTCTCCATGAATATTTTCCATCTTTCTAAATGATGTTCATTAGAATATATCCTTTGATGATATTTTATCTGAATTTCTATGTTATTCTGTATTATATTATATACCCTCCTCAGTATTCTGTTTTATAATTCCTTTTATATGATGCTAAATATATATTCACTCAGTTAAGGGGTTTAGGAATGGTTCTACTTAGGCAGTATGCAAGAAGAACAAAATCACTGAATTCTTATCTTTCTCAAATGTATTTTATACTTAAATAGAGGAAGAAGTAAATTTCCTGTGTAAAATTGCAGATGTGGATAAGATTAATGCCAGATTTAGAACAAAGAATATAGAAACAAAAGTCAGGAAATAGACCTAAAATTCCAACTCAACAGATGAGATTTTTTAATTAGAGCACACCAAGAATGACAATGTTTCTGCCGAGGCGACGGAGGGTCTACAGGGAGGAAGGGGAATAGTGGGAATTTATATAGAGGGTATGGAATAAGGAATTAATACATGTGTAGTGGTTTATTTGCTAGCCTATTGTCTCTATTCCTTAGAATAGTTTGTTCAAGCAAGAAAGGCAATTTTTGGGAAACTATGTCAGCCACCAGTCTTTTCAAGGTTTTGGCTGACTGATAATGGAAGAGAAAGGCCAGTTGTAATCTCATAGGACTGCTATGTAGTCATTGGTTTTGGTTTTCTTTTTTCTATCTTTCTTCTTCTTCTTCTTCTTCTTCTTCTTCTTCTTCTTCTTCTTCTTCTTCTTCTTCTTCTTTTTGCAACTAAAACATGCTAACAATTGATATATTATAATTCCAATTCTGAGAATATCCTCTTTATAAGAAACTTACATGAGTGTTGCACTCAGTTCTAGTGATAACACTGATAAGACAAACAAACAAAAAAAAAACTTGTTTTCTTGAAAGTTCACTTTACTGAGATAAATAAAACCTACCACAGAAATAGTAAGCATGCTTTCTAGGGAAAGATGTTAAAAGCCAATAAGTTATTGTTTGAGCAAGATTTTAGGGAAGGTAGCTATTAAATAATTGCATAAGAGGTCCAAAAGAAATGTCGCAGTAAGTCATATCACCTCCCAAGAAAGGCAGTTTGGTTGCAATAATCAGCAGTTGCAAAATTTCAGAGGTCATTGCTACCAAATGACACCCAGAACATCTATTGCATTTGTTGGATTTCATTTTTAAATAATATTTTTATTATTTCTTTGAGAATTTGAGATATGTGCTTTGAGCACATACAGTGTTACCCTTGCCAAAATGAACAAACAAACAAACAAACCCTTCTCCTAAAACCTTTACCCTCTACTCTATCAATTTAGGATTATTTCTTTTGTTTTATTTCTCTCTCTCTTTCACTTTCTTTCTCACATCCAATTTGTGTTGGCCAGCTGCTTTTAGGTATGGTGCCTCTCCTGGAATATGGTCACACTATTAATAAAGACACACCTCTGCCTTTCCCAGCAGCTATCAAATGAGAAAAGCTCCTGAACTAAGGGTGAGACTACATTTTCCAATCCTGCTCAGGCTGGCATTTGTATGGCTATAGCAGGTCTTGTGTATACTGTCACAATGGCTGTGAATTCAGAAATGTCTGGCAGACATGATTTCTTTCCGTTCATCCACCACTACTTGATCTTGAAATCTATTTCTTCTTCCACGAAAATCCCTCAGTTTTAAGAAAGATTAAATATGTTTCTTTATTTTTGTTTTCCTTTCCCAAGAATTCATATATTACAACTAAGTCCCTATGTATGAATGTTGGTAAATTGTATGCACCTTCAGGAAATAGGCCCAAGGGTAGATGTCTGATTCATTAGGGTCACTGTCCTTAGGATAAATAAATATATATCTATGGAATCCAAAATGATTTCTCACCAAGAATTCATACAGATCCAGATCCGTTAATAGACTTCTGCTGTCTGAATCAAATGAGCAAGTAAAACACAATGGAAATAGTCAGACTCCGGTTAGGTAGATTTGACAAAAGAAAGGAGACCTGCTGTCTGAGAGGTGGGCACAAAGGCTAACAGGGCAGGTCAGTTATGATCAAAATCTATTACATTCATATAGGAACGTCTCAAAAGGAAATCATTATTATATACATTTAGTATACGCTAATACAGTTTTTTAAATTAATTCTTTTTGCCACAGAAAACATGGATGAATGATAAATTCATATTATTAAAGAAGATAGTCCTCATAGTGGCATGCTACTATATTATGTTATTTCAAGGAGAATAAGAAACTGTCGGGACATGATAAAATTTCTGTGTTTGCTTTAGATTCATGGGGACAGGGGAGAATTAATATGTGCCAGGCTGGTATTTACACAATGACTTGCAGTTTTTAGCACTTCTGAATTACATTGTGATTAGGGAATGTTAAGAATAAGTTAAAACTCACAGAATTTAGAGCAAATGAATGAACTTCACTGTGTTTAATTTGAAAAAAAAAAAAATGGTTCCAGAAGTCAAAGAATACAAGGAAGGAATGCAAAATAGAAGAAGAAACACTACTAGTACTTCTAATAAGACAATCTCACTAAGGAGTATCACGATCTAAGTTAGTATAAAAGTGGAAGGTGCGTAGATGAATATTATCACTGTACATTATTAAGGTATCCCACTCACTTTGTTATTAATAACACATTATTATGAATATTGTTATATTGGTATCCATAATCAGTGGAACAGAATAAAGAAAAGAAAAGAAAAACAGACAAGTTGAAATACAAACTTAACATCTTCAACACAGAAAATAAATATAAAAGTTAATAAGCTAGCAAAATTAAACTTATATAAGCATTTTTTCATTGCCAGCAAAGTATCTTACCATTTCAGTCATAATTTACACAGAAGCAATGAGAAGTGCTGAGAATGCTCTTTAGATATTTGCGTGAAAATGTGTGTGTGTGTGTGTGTGTGTGCAATGAGAACTACACATAGAATATACCCATATAGAGTCAATAGTAGGCCTTTATGGGTCTCTTTATTTTTAATTTTAAAAATGTATTTATTTAATTTACAGCCTGATCATAGCCCCTACCCTCCTCTCCTCTGGGTGCCAACCTCCCTCTTTCTTCCCCTATCCCCCTCCACCGATTCCTTCAAAAGGGGAATTCACCTTCCCCACCCACCCTAGGCCATCCAGTCACATCAGCACTGAGCATGTCCTCTTCCACTGTGTCCTGGGGAAGATGTCCCACTAGAGGGGGAGTAGTTAAAAAGCAGACAGCAGAGTCCATGTCAAAGACAATCCCGGCTCCCCTTACTAGGGGACTCACAGGAAGCCTAAGCTGTCCATCAGCTACATATAGGTACAGGACCTAGGTCCAGTCTATGCACAGTCCTTGGGTGGTGCTTCAGTCTTCCCAATCCCCTCTGGCACCCGGTTAGTTGGCTCAGTTGGGCTACTTATGGAGTGCTGGCAACTTTCATGTCCTTCTATCCTTCCTCCCCCTTTTCTACTAGACTCCCTATATATCACCCAATGTTTGGCTTGATTCTCAGCATCTCTTTCAATCTGCTATTGGATACAGCCTCTCAGAGGTCATCTATGTTAGGCTTCTATATTCAAGCATAGCAGAGTATCTTTAATAGTATCAGGCATTGGCTCTCTCCCATGCGGTAGGTCTCAGACTGGGCTAGGCATTAGTTGGTCACCCCTGCAATCCCTGCAGTGTCTTTATCTCTGTGCATCTTGTAGGCAGGGTAAAATTGGGGTTGAAATTTTTGTGGGTAAGTTGGTGTTCCCCTCCCTTCTCTAGATGTCCTGTCTAGTTAGAAAGTGCCCTCTTCAGTATCCATGATCCCTGCTAAAAGGAGTCTCAGCTAGTCACCCCCATATCCTCCCAGAAGCCTACACTTCATAGGTCTCCAGCTTGTCACAGAGATGTCTCCATGCATGGTTTCTTTTCTCTCTGCAGACACTCTGTCCTCCCACCCTAATTTCTCTACACCCTCTCTTCTACCTTGTTCTTTTTCTTCAACCACTTTGGTTGCCTATTCTACTCTTTGTCAGTTTAGAAAACAAGCACCACAATCAGCATAACATTGTCATTCCAATAGTGTCTTTGTCAGCATTTCTATTGCTGTAAGACACCATAGCCATATAACTGAGGCTTGCTTACAGGTTCAGATGTTTAGCCCACTGTACTCATGGTAGGAAGCATGGCAGTATGCAAGCAGATATGATGCTGAACAAATAGCTGAGAGTTCTATATCTGTTCAGCAGGCAACAGAAACAGAAAGAGAGAGAGACAGACACTGGGTCCTGAAAACTCAGAGCTACCTCTTAGTGACATACTTTTCCCAATAAAGCCACATCTACTCCAATAAGGTCATACTTCCTAATATCTCTCAAGTATTACCACTCCCTGATGACTAAGCATTCAAATATTTGATCATAAGGGAGCCATTCTTATTCAAAACAATATAAGTAGTAAACAATCCTGTCAAATGTGTGTTTTACCTAACCTGTGTCAAAACAACAGAAGTGAAGGGAACCAACAGTTTTATTCAGATTAACTTACTTCATGGAGGTTAGATATGGAAAGAGAGGGCTGTCTAGCTGTCACATCAGCTTTCCTATTACTTTTCAGATGTTTGGGAATGATTGACAGCCGACTAAGGTGATGGCCTTTTCAGTGATGCCCAATTGACCTTAGGCTTTCATAGTAGAATCAACACAGAAAGATCTGCTACCACAAAAAAAGGATTATTGAAAAGAAACACAAATTCTTTCCTCCTCCTTTTATATCTTATCTAAACCAGGAAGATTTGGTGATAACTAGGTCTTCACCTGTCACTATGTGAGAATGCATGACAGACTCCTTTAGTATACTCACTCCACAACTGCTAGGATAGAATCTAAGTATAGTGATTCCAGACAGCAGTGAAAGAAGCTGGTGATTGTTCTTGAAATAGGAAAAGTGGAAATGCATTTACTGATAAGTGTTACATGTTATAAGAGAAAAATGAAATAAAATGCAATGAAAAAGTTTGCTTAACAAAGTAAACTATCTGGAACGTGAATGCTCTACTAAATCCAATTATACAAAAGGAACATCACTGTTATAAGAACATTTTCTTTAAAAATATCTTAAGATGTAACAATTGTATTCACCCTATCTTCAAAACAAAACTCACCACATTCTTTCATTCTCACTGGATTACCTTTCTCTACAAAACTGTTATTTACAGATACAATGGAATTTTAACACTGGCAATTTAAGTGTGAAATAAGATTTCTGTCTCTCAAGAGATTGTAAGCCTGACAAAGTTGGTTGCTTATTCCATTATTTCCTAGGTGTCTGTTAAGGATACAGAAAAAAAAAAAACCTGACCATAAAAAAGTGATAAGAGAATCATTGAAGAAAATTTTTGAACAAGCTTAAAATACTAAATTATAGATGGAACTAGAAAAATATAATATGCCAAACTGTAGTATAGGGCTCTATTTTAGGACTAAAATATAGAAACAACTGTAAATCTTCCTAGTTGTGTGGGGGTATATGTGCACACACATGTATGCACACGCAAATGGTGTCATGTGATGACTGAAGGCATCAGAGTATAGCCTGTATACAGGAAGAAATACCAGTGAATTGTAACAGCAGATCAATAGAGCCAAAAAGTATTGTGAACCATATTTGCTTTCTCCCCCTCAGGAACAGTCATAGGGGAGGGGAATAAGGGGAAAATGGGAGGGAGGGAAGAATGGGAGGATACAAGGGATGGGATAACCATTGAGATGTAACAAGAATAAATTAATAAAAAAATTAAAAAAAAAAAAGAAGAAATTTGACCATGTCCCCTGGATGGGGAGGCCTGGCAGCCCTCAGAGGAAGGATAGCAGGCTACCCAGAAGAGATTTCATACCCTATGAGCATAGACAAGGGGAGGAAGTCCCCTTCAGTCACAGTCATAGGGGAGGGGAGTAAGGGAAAATTGGGAGGGAGGGAGGAATGGAAATATACAAGGGATGGGATAAAAATTGAGATGTAATATGAATTAAAAAATAAAATATATTTTAAAAAATAAAGGAAAAAGCATCTTAACTTGGATTTAGTGACCACACCTTTAATCCCAGCACTCAGAGAGGCAGAAGTGGAGATTGATGTGACAGCCAGGGCTCCACAGAGAAACTCTATCTTGACAAACAAAACAAACAAACAAACAAAATTGTTTTTGCACTTGTAAATAAAACTGCCTTTATTCTTTGTTAATGTGTGTTTATATGTTTGAAATTTTAAAAATATATTCAATTAAAAATTAAAAAGCAATAAAGTATATACTAAATTGTGCTAGCTTCAGAAAAGGAAACAAAACATTTATTCAAGTACAAAATGTCTGTCTATGCTGTAATTTGCCTATCATCTATGTCATTATACTTTTGGTATCATGATTGTATCCTGCTTATTTTCTCCAAATAAGGAGAAATGGCAGCATGCACAACATTTGAATATATACTTAAATATAATATATTAGTATCAAATATTTCGTTAAAATATTAAATATAATATAGAGTATGTACATAGTGTGTATATGTGTGTAAGAGGGAGAAAGAGAGTGAGACAGAGAGAGAGAGAGGGAGAGAGAGGGAGAGAGAGGCTTTAAACTTTTTCACATCTACTTTATTTAGGGTTCTTTAATGCTTATACCTTCCTTCCAGCTCACCTACCCTACACAGGAGAGAAGAGAGGTTAATGGAAACAGGAGGAGTAGACCTTTTCAGACTTGATTCCGTGGAACATTTCCATTCTTCCTTGTCAAGATTCCAACAGACCCTTAAACAGCAGAGCAGCAAGGTGATTCCAACAGCCAGAACCAAGAGCAGCAGCCAGAACCTGGAACTTTGAAAAGTTCTTGGAGAGTAATTCTAGAAGTGTCTAGAAGTGGAGCGATATCAACAGCCAAGTGATTCAAAAAGCAAAAAGCCCAAAGTCTTGGGCTGATATATATCTTCTCAGAGATTGTTCTAGGATGTTTGTCAGCTAGCAAGACCATGCCCCCGCAACAGACTGTTCGTCTTCTAGTAGGCAGACAGCACAGGTCCTCTCACAAGTCCCTTTCCAGCTACACTCCCTCACACAAGTCTGTTTCACATCGCACACTTGTGATCAAAACAGACACACACACACACACACACACACACACACACACACACACACAGAGAGACAGAGAGAGAGAGAGAGAGAGAGAGAGAGAGTAAAGAGAGAGAGACAGAGACAGTAAGAGGCACAAGGAGAAAGAGAAAAAGAAAGAGAGAGGGAGGAGAAGAAAGAGGAGGTGTGAGAAAGGGGGTGCATTTTACTCCTCTGCTTTACTAAATTTGATTTTCACAATAATAACTATCATTTTTGACACATAGAGAACACTTGGATATTAACCTGTATTCTAATTCCTGTATGCCAATACATTTGTTTTAATCAATTTTCTTTACAATATTTTCTGCTTTATCTCTTCTAAATCTCAGATTTCTGTTGTCCTTTATGATCCAAATGACAAAAATTTGTATTTCTAGAACCAAGTGAACATGCTATGCCTTGGCTCTGTATTAATTATTGGTTGTCTTAAATTCAGAATTTATCACGTATTTGTACTTTGCATATCTTAAAATGTCACATCATAAATGATTTGTTTCTTGGTGAAATCATGATGAAGTGTTTGATCATAGGTCCTCAAAAATTATATCATGAATAAATTAAAAAATTAATCAATTCCATTAAAATGTAATGAAACTTTATATAAATAATTAATATATTAAGTATTGTGGAAGAGCCATACATCCTAATTTAAAATTCTTTCTTGATAATGTAAAAACACATGCTTTTTAATATCAAATAAAATGATAATTTTGAGGTATTTTAATTGACTGAAGTTGTATAGCATAACAGTTTCCTTGCAGCATTTGACTGAAGGAGTACTACCATACCAAGTCCTATAATCACCATTTTCTATGCTTTGCCATCAGAGACTCTATTAAAATCCAATTGTTTTTAAAATGAATTGAGTTGAATTGCAGTATTGTGCTAATGAGAAGCTACAGGGTGCCTGCTAATTGGAATTCTGATAATGTGGATTTTTTTCCAGTGGTTACTTGCGCATTAGCAATGCACAATGTTTCATTCTTTGAGATCTATAAAATATAACAGATTATAAAATGAGAAAAATGGGAAGATACAAGGAATGGGATAACAATTGAGATGTAATATGAATAAACTAATAAAATATTTTTTAAATAAAAACAAAACACGTGTTAACGAAGTAACCAAAAACGTAATTTTTCTTTTCCTTTTTTCTTGTCTTTTTGTGAGATATGAGATGAAAAACGCAGTGATTCTTTTAGAGTTATTAAACCTAATTGGCATTTTAAAAATATTCGGCCTAAGTATAGGCAAAGAGCATGTGTGGTTTTTGTATTATTCTTATTAATTTTACTTAATTTTAAGGCAAAGTAAGTCTGAGTTACATGTTTCATGAGAGTAACTCATCTTATGGTTGCAAATGTAACTTTAAAAATTCTGGAATAATAAAAAAAAATTAAGACAGTCAACTTGTTACTGCCCTTCTTCTGACATTAGCAAATAATTTGGAGACTCTCATAGCCCACACTAGATCATGCCGTAAGTTGGCAAAGGTAAGCCTCAGCTCTTACTCCAAAGTGCAAAGAGATAGTTTATACTTATCTTTATATGAATGAAGAAGACCTAGATATATAGTTGCAAGTTTTCTCAGGAGACATGTTCCATGTGAAAGTGGCTACATAAAATTTTGTAGTCAATGACGAAAAGATTGTTACAAATCAACGCATTTACAAACTGATATAACTGAAGACTGCAGGCAAATAGGTTATAGGGAAATATGTATTACTGTTTTTACATATTAACTGATGGCGTTCTCTACTTCTGGGGTAAAGGAAGCCAGTGTTTTACGTAGGGTTCAGTCAGAAGATTATATCTAATAGTCAAAAGTTTTAGGTTAGATACTAAGGTAAGTAACAAAAAGCTATTAAGAAATCTACAGATAGTTCAAGATTTCATCAGGAACATATTATTTGACTTACATTTCTACGTTGCTGTTAGGGGATGTCAAGACAGGGATCCAAGCATGGAAGGAACATGAGGGCTGTTGCTGGATCCAGAGACCATGGAGGAGTGTTCATTATAGCCTAACCCTCACGGATTGCTCAGATTGCTTTCTTATTGAACCCAAGACCACCAGCCCAGTAACTGCACCATCCACAACAGGCTACCACCACATAAATCACTAATTAGGAAAGTGCACTGCAGGCTTGCCTACAGCCCAATTTTATGGAGACATTTTCTCAATTTAGGCTCCTCCTCTCCAGTGACTCCAGTTGTCAGAAAATTAGCCAGGAAATGTTAATATATTATTTTTAAATGCAGTACACAGTTAACTTTAAAATTTTCTGCTTTCTTACATCCTAAGTACCTTTAAAATCTAACCCATAAAAAGACATAATTGATTGAAAACATCCTATCTTCAAAAGGCAACTTGTGGTTATAGGCAAAATAAAAAATCTACTTAAAAAATAAGGTGCTTGGAAGATTGAAGGAAAAATTCAAGCACTGAGAACTTTCAGTGTAATGAAAGTATTTTTGTGATGCTATGCTGGTAGATATGTTATTAATTTTTAAAAGAACCATGAACTTCTAATCAATCCAAAGTATAAAAAAATCTGCAGTATATTATGAATTTTTTAGGGCTCTTCAGAGACCATGAGTTTGGTGTGATATGATTTTTTTCAGGATCTGTGTGTCTGTCCTAGTGTTTATGTAGATTCCTGATAGGAGCTTATATCTGAATTTGAATCATTAGGAGTACATGATAGGCTAGTGGAGCAAAGGTAGCACATAATAGAAAGTGAAATCTTAATTAGACAGAAAATCCTCAGTAAGTATCCTCGTGCAGTTTAACTAGAGTGCATTCTGTACACGTATCTACAATTATTAATATTATATTAATGCATTTAATATTAATTATTATTTTTGTAAAATGTCTATTTTTTTTTTGCTTGTTTCTAGACTTGGCCAATGTGATTTTATTGTCTTAATCTTATGTAATTTTATAAATCATCAATCTTTAATGTGCTGTTATACCTCTTACAAATATTGCATGTTGCAAGTTCTTTCAAAGGCATAGAAGAATGCAAGAGGCTTCTGTGAAAGAATCACTCCACATATTGTTGCGGACATAACCATATCTAAGATTACCTACCTACTTTTCTTTGGCAAAGGTAGTTATTTTGTATTTTATAAATACCCTCTGCCTACATTGTAAGACATCTTGAAGATAAAGGAACTAGGAAATAATGGGCTCTTAGTTACAAATTTTATTTCCTATCTTATTTTCTTTACAGTTTCTTGACTTAGAAAACTAATTTTAACTAATTTTTTTATTATTCAATGAAAACTAAATTACCTGCATATAAAACAGAATTCATAGACATTTTGGGCTAAATGTCTCACAATAATAACACTGGGGAACCAGGTTCATAGCCCTGAAATAATTTATTTTTCCACTTGTTGACAAATTAAAAGGAATTTTTTTTAAAGTTCAGTTACTGTTTTTGTTGTTATTATTAATATATTATAGATACTAAGCTGCTATCATATATATATATTTAGTAAACTTCTGTTCCAGTTCCATAGGAATTACACTAATGATGGTGTCCTTTCCCACACTGAAGCTTTTCATTCTCATGAGGTCCCATATTTAGCTTTTTATTTTTAAGTGTTTATTAATTTATCTTGTTACATCTCAATGTTTATCTCATCCCTTGTATCCTCCCATTCCTCCCTCCCTCCCATTTCCCCCTTACTCCCCTCCCCTACGACTGTGACTGAGGCGGACCTCCTCCCCCTGTATATGCTCATAGGGCATCAAGTCTCTTCCTGGTCACCTGCTGTCCTTCCTTTTGATCTTCATGTATGTAGTATAGCTAACCTGCTCAAAACTGTGCTTTCTATCTTAATTTCTACTTTATTTCTATCAATTTCTGATTATCTGGTTTCGGTTGTTGTCCTTGATCCATTTTCGGTTGTTTTGTGCAGGGTGTTTGATGTGGATCTACTTTCATTTTTCTACATGCGCCCATTCAGGCTGACCAGCAGTATTTTGTAAGGACATACTTTTTCCAGTGAATATTCTTCAGTTTGTCTAAAATCAAAAGTCTATAGGTGTGTTACTTACATCTGTTTTAGAAGAAAATATTTAAAATTTTAAATAGAAGTATAACTGTATGCTAAGGAAAATAAAAAAAAGTCAGAATTTAATTTAAATTACTTTTATCAGACAAAACTTTGTTTGGTCCCTATGAAGGTCCTGAATTATAAATAGCAAAGAAAATCCCTTTTCTTTTTAATCTTTTCTTTATTTAAAGATGCCAAAATTTTCCATTAACATGATAGAGAAATTACATTATTAAGTAGGAATACATTATTTACATAAGAAGTCGATGTAATTTTAAATTAAACTAGCTTTTTAACCACAAAACACCTAAAATCTGAGCCAAAGAAACATGATATAAATGTAATTTCCTCAGTTTCTTCCTGTGCTACTTGTGAAATGAATAGTCTTAGTGTTATACAAATAGTGTCACGATATACTGTTCTTAGAAGAATTGCAAACAAATATGTGCATCATTTTCTTTAAGTAAAGCTGCTATAAATAGCATAATGGAGAGAATCTTGTAACTCGATTACAAAGCATATTTCTGGAACCAGCAACCAATCCACTGAAGTGTAAAGTGAATCACAACTTCAAGCCCCAGCCCAGAAACAATGAACCAGAATCAAACTTTTGTAATATCTCAGTTGACTCATATGACTACAGATTTTTTAATATATATTTTATTAATTTATTCATATTACATCTCAATTGTTGTCCCATCCCTTGTATCCTCCCATTCCTTCCTCTTGCCTGCTTTCCCCCTATACCCCTCCCCTATGTCTGTGACTGAGGGGGACCTCCTCCCCCTGCATATGCTCATAGGGTATCAAGTCCTTTCTTGGCTACCATATTTTAAAAGGAGGAATATAATATTAAAATAAAATCTATTTTTCATTATATGATTTTAAATATTTAATTGATTTTATTAAAATAGTTAATATTTAGTTAAATTTTTCATTGAAAGTTTTATTAACTTTAAGATTAAATTTTATTACCATTCTTCAATAAATATTTATAGCAGTGTTTAAATTCTTTGGGACAGGACAACACATGGAGTTGTGGTAAAAGCACACCGTGGTTGCAGAACACACAATGTTCTGATGAAGGCTAGCATAATGAGTATCATATACTCATTATTCCCTTTTTAGTTCTACAGTGTCTGAACACTGGATGTCCAGCACAAAATCAAAAAGGTTTTTAAATGCGCCTGATAAAACTTGTTATCTACTATCTGAGGTAGTTTAAGCTCCACTATGTTTGATTCCATTGTATTTAATTTTATATTTTAGGTTATTTTTCAGTTTCCAGTAATACATCTGCATTAATTTTTCCATATGTATATATATATGGAGGATACATTTCCCAGTTTAAAATAAATGTGAGAAAAATGTAAGTATAAGGCAGCCAAATCTCAGCATAGAACAAGAAAGATAGACATGTAATCCCACCACCAGTTTAGGGAATATTGTCATTTGATAGCAACAGAAGACAGGGTTGAGTCAGTTCCCTTTAATGATATGACCATGATAGCCTGGATAGGCCAGACACCAGATAGGCCCAATCCTAACCAGATGAGAAATACAAACTGTACTACAAGGGGAAGAGGAAAAGAAAAACTAAAATAATCTGAAAGGAAAAGGTATGAGAGGAGTTGAAGAGGGAGATATAATCAAAAACATTGCATGAAATTCTCAAAGTATCTGTAAAACTATTGTGTAAAAATCCACGGAATCTCAGTAGTATGCAACAATAAAACATTTTTTAAAAAATTGTCTGGCTAGAAATTTGAAAGTGCATAAATCTGCTGGCTCATCAGGCTCTGTTGTCCTCTTCCACATTCTAAATGTCTAGCTACTCAGCCCACAGAATTGACTAGAACTACATGAGTATATGATACTCATTATTCTAGCCTTCCTCAGAACATTGCGTGTTCTGTAACCACTGTGTGATTTTTCACAACTCCATCAGGCTGTAAGTGCATTGGTGCTCTTGATTTTATGTAGGAAGGGTAACCTTATGAGTGAGTGCGCTTGAGGTTAATTTCATATACCCCGCAGAAAATGTTAACTAGTAAACCTCTCTCATTGCTATTTATTAGCACTTATATTTTCTAAATATTATTTCCCATGTGTTGCTCATCTCTTTCCTGCCAAAAGACTTAATTATTTGTCCATTCTGTCCTGACATGCTCCAAGGTGCAAGTGAGGCTTCTGATATTTCACTTCTACTGGTGTTATTTTCCTCTGTGCAGGTTAACAAAAGAGTGTTGTTTCGTGTTCCTGGTGTCTTGAGGCAAGCTAGCTGCTAATTTCCAATATTTTTCTTATATATAAATGTGAGAAAGAACTGTGGCTCTCGTGAGCTTCTTGTTTTTTGAAAAGATTCCCATTTTGAAGAGGACCAGTTCTCTGGCACTGGCTTGTTCATTGCAAACTTCATATCCCTTATTTTATTTTCTTCCCCACTAAGGTCACCTCACAAACTGGTTCAGTTGTGAGAGTGATTTTCCATAGATTATTTCAGGGGAACAAAAACTAACTAAGACTGCTAAATGTGAATGATCAACACTTCAATGCTTCCACGGCAAATTTTATTTTAGCTTAAACTGTATTTTTCTATGACAAATATTGAAAAAATGTTGTCCATTAGTCTCCATGTAGATCATTTTTGGTTTACCTTAACATAAGATTTCTCTTTGACAGCTTTATTGTATATTTACTATATGGATTCTCCAAACAACTCTGTTTTATTTTTGGACATTACCTACATGGACAGAAAGGTATCCAGGCTGAATAGTACTGAAAGTGATAACTGCATAGGTGTCAAGCCATTGTCAGAAATGCTGACAAGTCCTGCACCATGGCATCCTATATATTCTCTAATTCTGCATTACATCTGTTTTTTTATTTTATCCTTGATATTTCCCTTTAAATCTACAAGGTTTAGCATGTGTTCCTCTGTCCATATCCAGGGAGTAGACCTACCAAGTACGATAGATATAAGTTCACAATTTTGGTTTCTATCAGGAAGAGCAGTTCCAGGTATCAGTTCACTCTGTAGTTCACAGATATCTTATTGGTGACACTATGAATGGATTCACACACACACACACACACACATACACACACACACACACACACACGCACACACGAGAGAGAGAGAGAGAAAGAGAGAGAGAGAGAGAGAGAGAGAGAGAGAGAGAGAGAGAGAGAGAAACATAAACACAGAAACTGATGTACTAGCAAAGTTTAATCACAGCGAAGGTCAAACAAGATCATCTTTAGTATTCTGCAAAGATTTTTATCTTTAAATCACATGTATTTCTTTTATGATGTTTAAATACCTTGCATCTTCCTTACCACAAGTGGATATGGTGGTGGAGCTTTTACTACATTATGCAACTATTTTAAGCTGAATAAAGACATATGGATGAAATTCAAAACAGGAGAAGAAAATCTCAGGCAGTATAATATATCCAGTGCCTTACTTTCAATAAAGAACATGTTTCATTCAAGACATGCCTGCATGAGACCATGAGAGAACCAATAAGCTACATGTGACTGTTTTTCCTCCCATCTAATCACAACTATCTTCCAATAAGGTTTTACTTTACTAAGTTTTGTTGCACTTGAAACATTTTAAATTTCACATCATACTCTAATTTTAAATCGTTAATAAACATAAAATGTGTATGAAACACCCTATTCACACTATATTATGATTACTGAATCCTAAATAGACTAGTGTTTGAAGTTTTGGAAAAACAGTTTAAATTAAATTAACCAAAGCTTGAGTATGTCAAAACATGTATTTGGTTGCTCGCAGATTTATATAATGTATTCTGTTTATGTTATCCTAGCCCTTCATGATCTGAGAGCAGAGCAAGCTTCTTTATGCAAATCAGGAGTTCAGTTTTGCTAGGGCAAATATATTTAGTTTATGATCTACTCTGGCAAAATAGAAAAATAAGTAGCCAAAATCTAGTTAAATTAAATAATTTAATATCTAATAGAGAAAAATGTAATGTTTCCCTTACACTGTCGTTTTGCTTACGTTTTAAACATATAAACATATATATCATTTTAATGTATTTTGCAAGGGTGTTAAGATAACAGATTCATAGCAGGGTCGATTTGTTAGAAACAAAATATAAAATGAAGCATCTACTGAAAATTTGCTTGTACTTGGTATATTTTTGAAAAGATTTATTTCTTTATTTATCATGTACACAGTGCTCTGCCTGCATGTATATCTGCAGATCAGAGGAGGGCTTCAGATCACATTATAGATGGTTGTGGGCCACCATGTGGTTGCTGGGAATTGAACTCATGACCTCTGGAGGAGCGATCAGTGCTCTTAACCGCTGAGCCATCTCTCCAGGCCCATACTTGGTATATTTTAGTATAGAAAAGAAAAAAAAAACAAAACTGTTTTTAGCACCTCTGACTTAACACATGAGCCATTATATCTTTTATATTCCTGAAAAGCAAATACCCCCTTAATTAGATGACTGGTTCAATACATGCATGTATGCAAGAACATACATAAGCACTCGCTTTGTTTATTTGAGTTTGTACATGGTTTTATTTCACCTTCCAAATATTCTGCCATCACTATCAGCCAGTAACTTGTTTGTCATATCCACCCTCTGTAACCTCACTTTCTTATTTATCCAACTTTTAAGGCATGCCTTTAATCTCAACAGTATAGGTAATGAAGAAGGACTTCATATTTTAACGTAGTGTGGAGTACATGGCAATGCATTTCTAATGCTTCTCCCACCACTTGAGGAAAGAGAATGACGATTAAAACTCTTGCATGCTTTGTATTCTTCATTGGTTTTGGATTTCTGTCTAAGGAATCTGAGGCAGTAAGCATAGCTATCAGTGAAAACAACTAAGTATTCTCCTCCAGTTCTTTTGTTTTATCATACCAAGAAGAAGTGTGGGGATGATCTGTATCTTGGGATAGTGAGATGGTGCAGATGTTAAGAACACTGGCTAAAAGACCTTCTCTTCTTCCAAAGGTCTTGATTTCAATTCCCAGCAACCACCATGATGGCTCAAACACAACCATCTTTTGAGACCTGGTGCCCTCTTCTGGCATGAAGGCATCCATGCAGGCACATTACTATACATAATAAACAGATCTTTTTAAAAACTTAATAAAATTGTTTGGTCATCTGTTCCTTAAACGAATTTGCTACCTACATGTATTTACTATATTTTAACTCAATATACACATTTGTAAAGTTTAAATGTTTATAAAATGAATAATTTCAAAGATACTGTAAATCTTTCACATATTAGGATACCTGTTCCATTGACTTGATTTTATTTTTTTAAACATTTATTGAAAATAAATTATTTTCTCACACAATATATCCTGGATTTTCCCTTCCCTTTCCTTTTGCTAGTCCCTCCCTACCTCTCCTTGCCTTCAGATCCACTTTCTTTCTGTCTTCTATTATAAAAGAATAGGCTTCTAAGAGATAATAACTAGAGACTACAAAACAAAATATAACAAGATAAAACAAAAATAATCACTGACTTGATACCCTATGAGCATATAAAGGGGGAGGAAGTTCCCATCAGTCACAGTCATAGGGGAGGAGAGTAAGGGAAAAATGGGAGGGAGGGAAGAATGGGAGGATACAAGGGATGGGATGACCATTGAGATGTAATAAGAATAAATTAATAAAATTAAATTTAAAAAATAAAGAAATGAAAGTTGAACAAGGCAACACAGCAGAAGGAAAAGAGTCCCAATATCAGGGATAATAGAGATCCATCTGATATCTCATTCAGGAGTTCAATAAAAAATACTAAGCTAAAACCTATTATCTACATGCAAAGGACCTGTTGACCCTGTCCTTGAGCTCTGTGACTTCATATGAGCCTTGCTAAGTTGATTCAGATGGCTTTGTTCTCCTGATATTTTTCAGCCACACCGGTTCTTATATTCTTTCCTCCTTGGATTTCTATGGGATTTCCCATGGAAAGGATTTAGTGGAGAAATCGCATTTAGACTCTCTGTCCACCTAATGCCTGGTTGTTGATCTCTGCATTGGTTCCCATCTGCTGCACGATGAAGCCTCTGAGGATGACTGGACATGGCACTGATTCATGAGTGTAGCAGAATATCGTCAGAATGTAATCTATTGATAATTTTCTAACTTAAAAAATTTAGATCATCAATGTCTCGTTTTATCCTAGGTCTCTCATTTTTGGTTGACCAAGCATTGCTTACTATGGTTTTCTTCTCACGAAGTGGACCTTATGTCAAATCAGACATTGGTTCTCAACTTCCTAAAGTTCTGTGACACCATTGCCCTATCGTATTTTTCAGGCAAGGCAGATTGTAGGTTAAAGATTTTGTGGCTGGATTTTTGTACACATTTCTCTTTTGGCAGTCCACAGAAGAGACTGCCAGTTGAGACTCCATATCTACCATTATTAGACGGCTTCATTTGGATGAACTTTATATATGTTAGGAAGTTTCCACTGCAGTAGGTTTTATATTTTACCTCAAATGCTTCTAAATACCACTTATCTCTTCCTGCATTTTCCTCCTGAACACTACCTGCCCTCCTGCTCAGGGCCTGATACTCTAGTTCTTCATTGGACTCTAGTCAGGCCTCAAACTATATTTAATTTTATGGAGTGTAGTTAAGAATACTGTTGGTCTTCCAGATGACCTAGGTTCAAATCCCAGCACCAACGATGCCAGCTCACAACTGTCTACAACTCCAGTTATACGGGATCTGGCACCCTCGCACAGACATACAAGCAGACCAAACACCAATGCACATAAAAATAAATGCTGTGACTGTTAATGGATCTAGTGGAACCCTGCAAGTTTGTCAGCTATGGAAATCAGTTCAGACAAAAATATTTTTAATAAGTAAACTCATTATTTTCTTGAGTTTCCTTTTCCCCTGCCTTTTTCCAAACCCTAGAATTTATTCTTCATGGAAGGTTTCTATTTTTTAATATATCACATAGTTAAAATCAAAAGAAAATATCTGTCTTTAACATTTCTTGATTTCCTAGTACTTTCAATTATAAAGACTTTTTAACTGAAATGACATTATAATTTCTATCATAAAATTAAATTTTAATTGATTAGGATGTTATTTCTAAATGAAATGGTATAGATTTCCATTACTTCACGTGTTCATCGATGAACAATGTTATGATTACACATTTCAGCATCTGTTTCTTAAAGGGAATAAAATATTTAACATAAGTTTAGAATTTCTAAAATTTTCGTAATCAAGACTTATCAAATAAGTTTTGATATTTTGTCACTTTATTTACTTATCACACTAAAATCAAATAAAACTGGGAAAATGTACTTTTAATTGAAAGTGGTACTACTTAAGATTTTGAAAAATTTTTTATGAATTTAAAAGCGTAAATCTAGGCCCACTTTATTTTTACAAAGTATTCTTATGTGTCTTCAATGATATAGAATTTGATCTAGAATTTCATTTTTTCACCCTTACAACAATGATAAAAGCAGAAAAACACTCTAGTGACATTTTTCTGGCATTCATTAAAGTTGAGGTTCTCAGAAAATAAAATAATTTTAAATCTAAGCAATAGAAGCTACTAAAGATAGATGGGTAGTATTTTTCACTGTAATTCTATGAGAACATAGGAAATATGTGAATTATTGCTCAAGGCCAAGTAAGAGTTAGAAGTCTAGCTCATGGAATGCTCTTACTCTCTTCTCTGCTGACCGCACTGGGTTGTTAGGAGAAAGAATCAGAATACTTTCCCAGAGAAAATCTTATATACATAAGTAGCCAGGGAAATGAGGATACTAACTACTCAGGGAATGGCTTTAAATTATCTGTCATACATTTGTTTCTAAAATTTAGTTTCCATTTTTACCTTTAAACTTACCATATATTTGAAGCAAATCTCATTATAAAGTAAGATATAGTTCAATATGGGTGTTTCAATACAGATAATTCATTGTCTTGGAAACATCTTGTGTATTTAGAAAATTCACCACTTATACATAGGTCTACATCACTAATATATATATACACATACATAATATGCATCTCTAAATTTATTCAAATTATATCATTTATTTTTACTGATATTTGAGTCATAAAGTCAGAAAGCATTCAGTCTTTACTACTTGTTTTAAACAATTTATTTTGATTCTATTATGTCCTGTACACATTTAAATAAAATTTAGAGTAAGCGTTTTAATATTTGTAAAATTACACTAAAGTATATATTGGAATTTTAATTACAATCACAATAAAAACAAAAACTACTTTTAAAGATAATGAATGATAATATTCACTATCAATTGCTCCTTTTTACAAATTTATCTGCAATATTTGGTGAATTAAAGGTGAAATTTTGTAGATGCTTAATTCCTTAAGCATCTAATTTATACTACATTAACTTTTAAACTTTTAATCTTTAAAAATTAGTAGGTAATAATATAGAATTACGATTTGACCACTTCTTGTATACAATTAAATATATTTACAATTGACATCAAGTTCCTTAACATGGCTGCATTACTTTACATACTGTATATTTCAGTAAGTAAATTAGTTATTTCCATTAACAACAGACAATATCTTTCATCCTCACAGTTCTAGTTAATATTGCATCTACCAACATAAGCTGGACTGTTTTCTGTCCATTAGCAATAAAAAAGACTTCTGAATTTTTCATGTGCTCTTCAAGATGTAAGTGTTTTACACACACACACACACACAAACATACACACACACACACACCATTTCTTTTTTTTTTAATATATACTTTTATTTTATTACACATGTGTAAAACAAACTACATACAGCAGGGAGAACCATGTGACAATCATGAGAATACCGAGTACTATATATGTTACATTCATAGTGACTTGGCCATCTGCATTCGTCTCCTTTGAAGTGTTTTTCCTGTCTTGTTGGGTCTAGATCTCCGAATGAGATTCAGTATCTATCTTATCTCAACTCTAATAGCTTAACTTCTTTATCTTGATCTAAAACGATCTTGTCCCCTAACCAGCTAACCTTGGTTATAGAACTATATTATCTTGTCTTCAAGGCCCCTCAGAGACTTGAGAAGGAATAAAACTTAAATTCCTGAGTGAACCAGCAGTGTGGGTTAGCAGTTTCCAAAATGTACAAATTGACTTAAGACAGTTTACCTCCTGACCAGTCCCCTGTAAGCAAGTCCTCCATAGTTCCTGCCCTGCGAACAAGTCTGGCAAAAATATTAGGCCAGAAAGCTGAAGATGAGGCTCCAAATTATACAGTGTATTGGGAGACTGGTCAGGAGGTAACCATACCATTTCTCTTGAAAATAACATTGTATCTCATTTTGGTTTTGACATAAACTTCCTTCTTGTTTATGATGATTAATCATTGCCTGCTACCCCCTTCCCCCAGTCCCTCTGTCCTTCTGTCTCTTGGCTTTTTCAAGACTGGGTTTTGTTTTTTGTTTTTTTTTTGTTTTTGTTTTTGTGTGTGTGTGTGTGTGTGTTTAGCTCTCCCTGACCTGGAACCCATGATGTTGAATAGTCTTGTTGAGATCAGCCTCTGGTGCGCAAGTGCTGGCATTAACGGCGTATGCCACCATGTCTGGCACTTTGGTCTCTTAGTTGCTTTTAAAAGTCATTTCAGAAAACTCTATTTTTGTCTTTCACTAACTAGGTAATAGATGTTTTGTTTTGTTTCTGAGTATAACAATAATTTATATAAAGATCCTTGATTAGTTACGGGACACTGCAAATATTGATGCAAATGTATGGCTAAATTTCATGCATAAAATTTGAAAATATTTGTCAATAATTAATTCCTATTCTCCTATAAACTTTAAGTAATCTCTAGGTTTCTCATAATACAAGTTTGATGTAATATTGTACAGTAGTTAGTTTATATTACTTAGAATAGAGTGACCAGGGAACTGTGTCATTACATAATCAGTAAAGATAAAATGTTTTACCAATAACTTGATATCTCAAATTGGTTGAATTCTTGTCCAATTTATTGATAAGTATAAATACTAACTTCAAATGTTACAAATATTTATTTTACAGAGTGCCATTTTACTCATTTTGTCCATTCCTCAATTTAAAAAAATCATTGTGAGCACAGCTTTAACATTTCATTTTCAAAATCCATGAATTTTATTAAATCTTTAAATTTTTCTTCTATGTATAATTTTATAATTAAATGCACATCCCACTCTCACTTTTGATACCTCTCATACCTGCAGCACAATGTCATCCTCCAGACATTTCTTTTTCAACGGGATTATGATTTTTATTGTATTATAGCTTTAGTTTTTCTCATGAAAACAAATATTTTAGGTGTGTTGTTCTGAGTTATAAATTGTGATGTTGTTTGCAAATCTGAATTCACTATTGCTATATTTATGCTGAAATTATCATCACATTCTGTTCTGCACTACATAATATCAGTTTTTTAAACACAAAACAATATAGTTGATGCTTTTCTTTGTCTGTTTGTTTGTTTTTGTTTTTGTTTCTACCTACATGGCCTCACCATGGATGCATGGTGATTTTATTAGTTAAAGAAAATTTCACAACCATTCACTTAAAACTCTATCCTTGTAGGTGACCTAAAGGTAGAAGCAGATAACCTTGAAGCTAATGACCGTTAAGTTGAACAGTAGTGTAAAATTGCTTGAAGCTTCTTTTAACTGTAGCCTATTCTATGAGAAGAAATGAAGATACATTGCAAATACAAAGCTTTTCTATGCAAGCATTGAAAGCAAATTGCCTAAAGCAATTTCACAAGAAACAGAACTTGTATTCTAAGGCTGAAGCAAATATTTATGTCTTTTTCCTTATTATAAATGAATATTTACATTTATTTCTAATTCTGTACTCAAAGTTTGGTCTTTCATCTTAGAACAGAGTTTTTACTATTTATATGCTTCAGTATGGAATTTCCAATGCATGGTGTTCTTTTTGCACAATATTTTAAACTGAAGACTAATGGACAGTCACGAAAGGTGGGATTGGGGAGAAGGAATCCCTTATTTTACTTTAAGTTACAGATAACTAGCCAGAAAAAGATAAATGATGCATCATGATATTTGAACATTCTCTCAAGTCCAAAAAACCATTAATAATTATAAATTCTCAGTATGGATATACTAGAACAGCCTTGGCTATTTATATATAATTTGTGGATATTTTTTAAGTGAGTATGAGTACCAATTTTTACACAGGGCTATTTTGTCCAAAATAATAATCATTTTCTGATGAGTATTATTGTGGTTCAACTTTTTAATGCTACCCAAATATGCACAGAACATATTGTTTTTCCTTTTTATCACATATATTCTGGTTTGTGTTCAACTGTGAATACTTTATATTGATATTTTATTCTGTTTCTGTTCATCAGAAATGCAATTATTTCTTTTATTTGCCTTCAAATTTTTACTTCTAAGTGAAAATATCTAGAGTGATGTAGAGGGCAAATCACTTATGCAGAGTGAAGAAAATCCAAGGTTGTCACTTGTATCTATCCTTTCCTACAAAGCAAATGTTGAAGTGAACAAATTACCTAGATTCTATTGCAGTTGTCAGGAATATGGCAAAAGGTCCTCCATTAATTAGTCTTTATCTTGAGTCCCCAATTGTTGCACAGTCTGCAGAATGGAAGAGAAACTTCTTTGCACCAAAATAGAAGCTATCTTTCCTTTTGCTTTAAAATATTTATGAAAATGTCTAATTTTGGAAAATTACAATGAGTATTCCTAATTTCTGGATATATGATGGTATGTACATATAGTTATAATATGATGCATATTCATGACGTCAAGTGGCATTTTTGTGTACTTTACAAATTTAACTTTTCAAAGTATGGAATATATCTTTTCATTGTAGTCCTTATGAAATATGTATTAGATATTTTCTTATTAGTAGATATTTGTTGGGTTATATGGAAAAATTATGGAGTTGTCTTCAAATGAAGCAAACAACCCACTGGGCAAAATGTCGTCATTCCTGCTGCAGTGGGTATTCTGTCTAAAAACGGGCATGCTTAGATACAGGTAGAGTCAAGCACAAATTCTGCGAAGACAGAGTAAGCAAGCCCTCAATAGTTCCTGCCTATCAGATATGTCTGGCAGAGATAATGGGCTAGAAGGCCAAAGATCATGCTCCAACGTTATAGAGATTGTTGGGTGACTATTCAGGCAGTAAGCTGTCTCAGTAATTCTTTTTTCATTTTGGAAGCAGCTAACTGATTCCCTCACTCATTTAAGTTATATTCCTTCTCAAGTCTCTGCTGGGGTTGAAGACCATGAAGTTTAGTCTTACAATCAAGTATGGTTCGTTAGAGGATAAGATCTTTTTAGATCAAGATAGATTATTTAAATTAATAGAGATGAGATAGGATAGATAGTGACTTTCATTCAGAAATTTAGACCCAACAAGGTAGGAAAGAAGTTTATTTCAAGCTTGGCAAATACAAACAGCCAAATCACTATAAATGTAATATTCATATAACTCATGATTGTCTCATGGTTCTACCTGCTGAATGTAGTTTATCTTATTCATGTGTAATAATATAAATGCATATGTTAAAAAAGAAGCATAATAAATTAATTAAAAACAAACAAACAAACAAACAAATATATACGCAAAAAGTAATTTCTTTTCTCTACCTGTGCTTCATTGTCTTTGGTTCCTTGCCTTCTTAGTTCTAAGAATGCACTGTCCAACAGTATTCCCCTATAACTAATTGGGTTTTCATAAATAACAGATTATATGGCATTTGTCTTTCTGCATATAGTTTGTTTCATTTAACACAATGTCTTCAGATGCACCAAACTGCCAAAAATAACATGATTTCTTTCTTACTATTGATTTATTTCCCATTGTGAATATATAACACTTTTTCTTTAGTCATTATCAACTAAATCAAGGATGATTCCATATTTAGATATAGAAAAATATTACAATAATTATAGCATTTAAGGACTTATTTTTTCTATAAAAATTATTTCACCTACTAGGCCTTAGTCCAAAATGTGTGATTTCTGAATAGAATGCATAATGTATTTAGTAATAGCTGTATTAATTTACAACAGTTTGTAGGACTGTTCTTCATATCCCCTCCCTTCCTTGTCAGTTTTTGTTGTTTCATAATAGATATTATTACAAAAAAGTGGATATTACCTAATTATGGAATTGATTTTCATTTTGTTTTTCTACTAATTAATTTAAGTATTTTTCACATTTTAACTTACATGTATTCTTTTGTTTTTGTGTTTATCACATTTTAATTGGTTTATATGTTTTGGTTATAAAAGTATTCTGAATATTAAATATTTATCATCTGAATACTTTGGAAATATGGTCTCCAGTTTTAAAAGCTGTTTTTAATTATATAAATTTCTTTGCTATGCAGATGTTTCTAATTTGATATAATATCATTTATTTAATTTTGTTTTCCATGACTTTGGTGTTCTGTCTAAAATTAATCTTATCTACACCAATATGTTAAATGCTTTTATATCTTTTTGTAATGATTTTATCATTTCATACTTTAAGTTATGTCTTTGATAGATTTTAAATTAAGTTTTGTATAAAGTTAAAAGGACTTTAATTTAATTTTTGACATATTAATACATAGTTTTACCTTCATTAATAATTGGAAAGACTTTACTCCAGTACAATTTGTGGCATATTTTAAATATACAACTGACTATTGAAAGTTCAGGTATTTTATTGATTCTTTACTGTATTTATAATGGCATTAATATATATTAACTGAAGGGGTGTACAATTGTATATATATATATATATATATATATATATATATATATATATATATATATATATATATCCTGGAGATCTGCAAACAAAATTACTTTCAACTTGTTCTCCTTTATGACTAGCTATACATGCATAAAATATTAAATATCATTAAATCACAGAACTTGACTGGCCTTTTATATTATCAGCCATCCATATCTATTGGTTTCATATTTCCTAATTTTAAATGTTAGAAAATATTTCTTACAAATTTATTACGTTACTGAATCTCATTTGAAGTTGTTATTATTCCATTGATTTAATTTTGCTATTTGTACATCTTTGTCATTCTCTATTCTCATGTTATTTGTGTTCTAATTAAAAATAATCACGAGAATATATTTACTATTTAATCAGGTATGTCTTAAATACACAAGGTCATTCAGTTTATGTATTCCTACCTGTATATAAACGTGTAAATGCAGAATGTGACATTAAAACATTTGATAAATGCAAGCTTTTATTTTCTTTTCTCCTTGGCACCAAGAGAAAAAGGAAGCTCTATGTTAGGATTGATGAAGCACCTAGTAATAGGCATTGATTTTTCTATAAACTCCTTCCTGGCATGAGCAATTTGATGAGTAACCAGTGTCTAGAACTCAAATGGCATCAGGACATGGATAAAGGAACTTAACTTGATTACAACAGTATTCTGTAGAATATAATTTTATAGATTCAAGGCTTAATAAACTAGAATTAAATAAATAAACGAAGCACATATTTCTTATCAAATTCAAACTTGAAATAAGAAAGAAAGAAAGAAAGAAAGAAAGAAAGAAAGAAAGAGAAAAAAAGAAAGCAGCACAGAATCCTTCCTCCCAAAGTTGATGGTATTGAGAAAACAGCATATAGAAATGATTTGTTGATTGTTTTAGGTCCCTCAAATAAATCCTTATTTTACCATATCAGATAAATACTTCAAAACATACTATTACATTTTGACTCTGAAATCACAATATCTTATACAATTTCTTGCCAAATTCTTTCCATGTATGTTGAAAAGTATATAATTTATCTAACAGATTCATGGTGTGGCAAAAAGAGCCTAACGTGAAGATTGACATTTTCTAGAAAAGCTCTTGAACTTTGTGGCTTAAAACTACACTTAGCAGCTCAGCAAACTCCTACAATTCTGTTCTCTAGTATTTTCTGTAAAAGTTTGGGGCCAGATGTAAATGTTGTTTTTATTTTCTCAAATGTAGGGATTAGATGAGAGCTGTACCTAAGGTATATGATCATATGGCTTAGGATAAACCCAGAGCATTTTTTTCTTCATTGTACCTATTCCTAGGTCTGTCTGGAAACTTCTAGCTTTCATACAATTTAATCTTCTGTAACCCACACTTTGAAGGCTTACATTCCAGTCTCCATCTTCTATGACAAAAAATGTTTCAGCCTCAATGAATCACTGCTGAGTACATGTAACCCTTTCTAGTTCTAGCTCTTCTGAACTTTAACTGACTGGTTCAACTCAGTTGTTCTGGTCCAAACTCCTCCCCAAGGTGACTGATTCAACCTGACTTCTCTCTTGGCTTCTGAATAACTTGCTCTCCTTGGCCTCAAACTAACTCTGGCAATATGGTCTAATCTTCTGGCTCTTCTTCATTCTGTCTTATTCTTTCTGCACCTCTCTCTGTACAACTGCCCCAAAAAAACTGCCATACACTGCTAATTGCACTGGTACTTCTCTTCTTCACTTCCTGTGTCTCTCTTTCCTGTGCTGTTCTTAGGAGTGTTGGCTCTATCTATGTGACTCATTCTGTCAAATCTTCCTGTGATTTCTCTCTTTGCTTATCAAATAGACATAATTTTCAAGTGAGGCTGATTCTTTCTATAGTCTAGCCTTACTTTCATTATTTGGGATTAAAGGAGTGTACTAAAGCATGTGCGTACTCCAAACTGATTACACTGTAATCCAGGGTGTGTTTGCATTCTGCCCTGCTAACAAAGATTTAGAAGGTCTTTAGATGTAATCCTTAGCTAGATAAAGCCATGTTGTTAGATTAAAATTCCTCTACCATTTTCAGTATACAAAGCTATTGTTGAGTAATAAGAAATTTGTTTCTATATATGGGTAATATAGAGAGATTACAGTCCAATCTCCAAATCAACAAAACCAATCATTATTAGGTATTTGTTTCTTCACTTATTCATAACAATGACTCAATGAAATATATGTAATGTAAGCCATCTAGCAGAAATCTTTAAACAGTTATTAAAATTTTGTATGACATTAATACTTCAAACTGTAATCTGGATATTAGTCTTATATAAAAATCTATGAGTAGAATTTTGAAAATATATCATAGCAAGCTAACATGTAAATTACTCATGATGAGAAAGAACTCATCTCTTACATAATGATGACCATGAATGAATGATCAATTATGAACAATTTCTAATGTTTAGTGGCTTGAAGGTATACTTTCATTATAATTTGTATTGTGATTGTGACATAATTCTTAGTTTTATGAAAACTAATAGGCATCCACTCTTTAATTGGCAATAGAACGTGGCTAAATGAATTAATAGTGAATATGACTATTTCACATAGAGTTGAAATTTTATGTTTAATAGTGTCAGCAGTTTTTAATTTAATATTAAAGAATCATAGTGAGAAATAACTATATTCATTTGATTTATCTTTATTTTTGATACTCATATTCAAGGAATATGAGGTTTACTCCTAGTATATCTGATTTTAAAGATTAAAACAACTATATCGATAAAAATAAGGAACCAGGTAGAATCACAAAATATATCTTAAAATTTAAATATGGAAAATAATGATGAGAAAAAAAGAGATCCTAAAACACCATTGGGCATTTCTTGAAAACCACAGAAATATTCAATTAATATTAACCTTCCACCATAAACATAGGTCTGTGTTTTATAATGTACAGATTGGAAAGACTAGAAAGATTTATTTGACCTTCATGTACTACTGTGGGGACTAGCACTTTTTTCCTGTGTAGTTACTGTATCGCACAATTTATGATTTACCTGTAGAGTCAATAACAGCTGAGAATAGGGGAGTAATATCTAGAGCTGGACACATGCACCGAACCCTATAGCCTAGGGGTAAGAAGTGTGTGAAAATGTATTCTGTATATTCACAGAATTACTTTTTTGAGGGCTGAGAGGGGCACATACATACAAAGCTGAGATGAGTTTACATACCGTATCAGTTGTTTAAATTATCTAGAAATCTCATAAAAGATCACACGGTATTTTGGCTTTCAGATTTTGTTCTTGGCCAGTATTCTAAGAAGTTTGGGTCAATTTTCCTGTCTTTCACTCACCACCTTTCTGGTCTAGATAAGCAGGCAGAGGAGGAAGCGAGAGAAGGTCTCACACTGCTAGCTCAGTGCTCCAAAGTTGTTCTGCTCAGGGCTATGGTCTTTTGGTGGCCTTTCCCTACTGGAGTTACAGTACTTGTTCTGGCATTGCCCTTTATTTTGAATTCTATTTGTTTTTTATGTGACAGGCATGCATAACAAAAAATATCTTATTCTTAAAAGGTACACTCATTTTAAGTTTGAGCTCTTATAAACAGATAGTTTTGAAGTTTATTTGTGTCTATTTTTTCCCTTTTATAAGCTAGATATTTGAAGTGGGTATCATAGCATAATTTTCCCAATCTAAGATCAAAAACTTTGCTTCTGTCTTCTAGTTTTTCTTATTTTTAGGATTATGCAATCATTATACTTTTTTTTAGTGCTGAGTGGTAACTCTTGAGAACTTTGCTTTTCTTTTAAGTTTGGATATAAAGTTGCTTCTTAGTAGTTTTGAAAAGGAAATTCTTCAGTGAAAATTATTTAATAACATTTTTAAAAATAGTAAAACTTCTCAACTACATATTTTGATTGGTATTTCTACAATATTCTTAATAACAACAAAGTCTTCATTTGTAAGATAATTGCATCTAAAAATAAGTCAATTAAGGAAATCTTGACTTTTTCCCTCTTCTGTTGTTATACATGCACCTTGTACTTTGAGAGACATATTAGTTTTATAATAACCTATTTTCCTTTATAAACAAATATGCATAAAACCTCTTTTTGAATATAACTGTGTTCAATTAAAGTTATACGTTAATTTGTGGGAAATTAATTCTTAACACTGACCTTCCATTTCTTGAAATATATCTAAGTATTTTCTTGCCTCTTAATATTTTTGGCTCTGCTTTGTAATTTTCATCCATTAGCATTTGATGAAATTTACAGCAGGAAACATAAATACTTTCTGTGGAGTAGGCCTCAAGTTGTTAAATTTATTCTGAAATATTTTACATATGATGATAGAAAATGAATTGCATTTACTTATCCAAATTTCCTATTTGGCTTGGTGCACACAAACACCTGGTAGTGAGTATTTTCTGCCTTACGCTGTTATTGGTGAATTTATTTCTTAGGTCACACAATTGGTAAATGTGCCAGAGTTTTTTTTTTAGCAAGTAATTATGTACAGCAATTGTTCTGCCCTCATATTTTATTCAGACTTTTCTGTGGCTCTACTGCAAAAGTTAAGACTTCTTTCTTTGACAATAACATGCTGAATAGACTTAGGGGAGAGCGTCGATAGTATGGCCTCATTCTCCAGTTTGTATTTCCTCCATTAGTTAAGATCTGAAGCAACTGTTATGCAAAACCAATACAGATGAATGTCACATCATTGTAGACAAGTTCCTTGATACCCTCAGAAAAAAAAATCTGTTCCTTTCACTATATAAGCATTATTATAAACTGCTTTCTCCTTTCCATCAGGCTATTTCTTTGAAACAAGATCCCTGCTTTCTGATACAGTTTTTTTTGTTGTTGTTGTCTATGGCCCCCTGCACTTAGTATTGTCTACATGAGTACACCTGGTGACTTAATTGCCTTATCATGACAATGTACATGTCATGACTACTGTGGAATATGATGCCTCCTTTCCTAGTAACTTAGGAAAGGTGGGCCTTTATGACCAGCCACAGCACTCCTTCCTACCCCCAGGTCACATTCAGGACTGAATGCTGATAGCCCACTGTTATGAGTTCATGCATGCATTAGAAAGTAGCTTTATAGATCTCTCCTTTACATCCTCCAGCTATTAGGTTCTTTCTGTTCCCTCTTCCACCATACGCCTTGAGCATTGGAAGGGGAGATATAGATGTCTTGTGTAGGCATGAGCACTCATGTCACTTATTCCGAGTACTACACATGTGCCTCTGCACTACCCTTTGCTCACTTCAAGCAGAAGCTTCTCTGGCCAAGATTCTTAGTTGTACTACTGACCTGTCGGTGTAAACATACATGTTTAGAAGGCAGCTTGACATCATGTTCACATAGCAAAACTACACTAATTGTACTAATAGATTTAAGCCAGGGCCTGTGACCTTCCCAGTCATGGGTGTTTGAGGGACTTTGCAGCACCCAACATGCATTTCTTCTCTTGGTGAACTTTAAATTCAATCGTACTGCTTGGCAGACTTATGTTGTGGCTAAACTCAAAAATCAGTTAAGATTCTCAATGAATTTTTTCCTCAACACCCTTCATAGCGGAGTCACACACTGTAAAGCTAGACAACAGGGAGGAAACTTCCTGATTGGTTCTAGATTGATTCCTCTATACCTTACACCCAAAGTGAGCGGTTTCTTCAACAACATGCCTTATTGTCTAAATTTAGTGGGAAACTAAGGACAACAGCAATAGCTTCTGTTGCTTTGGCAGCCTCTGGGGCCTGCCTGACCAATACCTCATAAAAAATTATTCCACACTCAGCACTAGGACATTTATTTAAAAACATATGGCTTATAGGAGAATAACAATCCACAAATGAAGTGTCAGTCTCTGTAAAAAAATTTTTTTAATTACTGTTTTAAAAGTAACTTCTAACATCATTATTGTTAGCTAACCCTTTCCATATCTGGTCTCTCCCATCGTCCCGCCCCTACTCAATATATAGTCAAATTCTTTACTTTTATAACACTTGTGTTCTATTACTCTCCCCCTTTAAAGCCTTTCTCGAAAGACTGGGAGGGAAAACTGTAGGAGCCAGAGAGACCAAGGACATCATAAGAACACTTCCCATAGACTCAGTAACTAAGGCTCATAGGGGCTCACAGAGACCAGAATGACAAGCATGGACAAGTATGGGTCTTAGCCATGTTGCCTGTATATACTTTATGGTTGTGTGCTTGGTCTTGTTGGACTCATAACAATGGAAGCAGAGACATGTCTGACACTTCAGTCTGCTCTTGGGATTCTTTTCTTTCTACTGCATTGCTTCATCCATCCTTGATGTTAGGGTACATGCCTAGACTTATTGTAACTTGTTGTGCCCTGTTTGGTTAAAATCCATGGGAAGCCTTTTCTTTTTTGAAGGGAAATTGAAGAGAAGTGGATCTGGGGGAGAGGATGGATAAAGGTGGAGGGACGAGAGGAAAGGAAGCAAAACTATGCTTGGGATATAATATATGAAAGAATAAATAAATAAGTTATAAATAGATAAATAAATAAATAAATAAATAAGCAATAAACATTATCTTTTGTGCAGTATCCTCTTTGTAGCTTCTTGGCCCCTCCTGATATTCAAAGTTAAACAAGGAAGTATAAAACTTTGAACCTAGAATCAGAAAATAAAATAAGGGCAATGCTTCCATTTCTGGGTCCAGGTAAATTCACTGAGAATACATTTTGCAGCTTCTACTTCTCCTGAAAATTTGATAATTTTCTTTTTCCTACTACAAAGAATTTAGTACACCTACCATCATTGTTGCTTTATTCACAGTAGCTAAGAAGAAATATCATTTAGGTGTCAATCAGGTGGTCCTTAGAAGACAACATTGGGCTACACACATGAAGTGGAATTCAGCTGTAACTGTGTTTATGTTGTGTTGAGCTAAAACACCAAGAGTTAGTGCTGGTGATTGTTTTTGTTTGTTTATTTGTTTGACTGAACCATTTTTAAATAATTTACATATATATTTGTATTATTCCACATATATACAATAAACTACTTATAGCAAGAAGAACCACAAAACAATTGCCAATTATATAAATGCTACACGCTTGTGTTTTGACTATTTGTATTGGACAGCCTAGAAGAAAACATCTTTCCTACCTCTGTGTGTCTAAAATGATTGAATGTAGATCAATCTCCACCACATCTTGTCATTATCAGCCTTAAAATATCTACTTAGACCTAAAAACATCTTAACCTCTATACAATTAAGCTTCATTGTAAAACTAAGCTACCTGTTCTTCAACTCCATCAGAGATTTGAGAAGGAAAAAAATTGATTACTTGATTATGCCAAGAATGCAGGTTAGTGGCTTTCCAAATGAAAAGGTGACAGAGACAAATTTCTACCTGAATAGTTACCCAAAACTCTGTATGATATTGGAGCATCTTGTTCAGCATTCTGGCCTAATATTTCTGACAGACAGACTTATGAGTCAGGAACTGTTGAGGACTTGCTTATCCTGTCTTGGCAGAGTTTGGCCATTTCCAATACTTTGAAAATGCTATTGCAGGCTGTTAGGATAAATAAATTATATATATTTTAGGTGTGGGAGATAGACATGATTCTATATAAAGATAAGATAGTATAGGTAGATAAGGTCTTCAAATACCTCAGATACGTGCAGAATATGGCATATAAAATGGTTTTATTATTTAAAGATTCACGGACAATGAGACAGAGTATGTCATGGCAACACCCATCCTACCTCAAAGAGGATGTTGAGAATCAAAGAATCTCCTTATGGAGATGGTTTCAAATGTGGCAAATAAGCCACTGGGTAAAATGTCTTTGTTTCTACCACAGCCATAATTCTGCCTTAAAAAAGGGCAAGCTTGGATGCTGGTAGTTGTTTTAAACACCATCCACTTTCCTAATTTTGTTAATGGGAAAACTAAAGAAAAGCTTAATTAAAATTTTGCTTAAATATACAATTTAGTATGGGATAGGCAACAGTATATTTTAATTCTGTTCATGAGTAAATGTTTTTCCATTATGTATTTAAATCACACATTTTCATATTTCTCTATAAAGCATTCATTCTCACCATGTTATATTTTGTACTATGCATTTCCTCCTGTAATCAGCTTCAGCATTTCAGGAACCACAGCTTACTTGGATTTGATTACCTAATAAAATAAAGTGGCTATAGTACTTCACATATTGTTATATATTAAAGTCTGTACCATGAAAGACTTGAAATAGGATTTATTTGTGATTACACCAATCATATCATTTTACCACTTTATTCAAGTGTGTAGTTATTTCCAGAAAAATAAATGACAAATTATGTATAAGTTTCAGGTGTACCTGGAAATCACAAATAAAATTGTTGTGCTATTTATGTCATTACTGACAAAATGAGCCAAGGAAAAGTCCCCTAAGTACATATTTGAAGCATTGTTGCTACATTATTGGTGTTAGTGACAACTCCTGTCATCCTTTGACAAAATGTTTACTGGGTGAATGGATTTCTTTTACTTACTATTAACTGATTTACCCTTAAGGATGTGGTATATTGATCTCATGTCTACTCTTACATATATTGAATTCTAAGTGGTGTAAATATATTGAGCTTTTTGTAGACACTGTTAATTAACACTTTATGCTAAAAATACTTAAACCAAGCAGCCTTTTTAATGCTGGAGAAAACTTCATTTCCAAATACCAATGTGTGTGTGTGTGTGTGTCTGTGTGTGTGTGTGTGTGTGTCTGTGTTTGTGTGTGAGAGTGTCATTAAAATTATATACATTACACTTTATACTAATTTTCCTAAATAGTATTTTTCATATTCCTATTCTGTTACTTTAATATGAATTATAAAAACTATAAAGTTTACGCTTGAGTATGTGCTCACAATACCATACCTACACATTGGTAATGAATTCATTCTTCATTCTACAATCCCTTTGTCCATGCAATATCTACTAGTACTTACCGTGAAAGAAGTGCCCTCGAGAGATTCCAAAGCATCCTTCTAAAGTTGTGTGTGAATATTACTAGAGGCTACAAATAGATATTTTGATTTTCCTTTCCACAACAAAATCTCCAGGAGTCTCCTATATTCATTCTGGATTTCAGAATTCATTCTTTAGTGTAATGTAAATAACAAAAAGATAACTTCAACAAAGCTTTTATCTTACTTGCATGTTTATTGGTATTTGATACATTTGCTATTTTATGATATATTTATATAAACCTGCTGAGCGCCATTTTGAATACACTTTTCTTTAGTCATTACCATTTAGAAAAGCATTTTAAAATCTTCTTGTAAATATATCAATTCCAGTTTTTCCTGTCACAGGTTATTAGTTTTATTGCAGATGTGAGAAAAAACAATATTATTTACATTTTAATGATTCATTGGACTTATTTTATTATTTTTAAAATAAATATTTAAATATATATTTTCTAAATTATAGCACATTTTATATTTACTTGTGACTTTTCTATGTGTTTTAGTTTATTGCAATGTGCAATTGTAGCTAATTTAATGAAAGATTATATAGTAGTTATTATTATCTAGATCTATTTCATTTGGAGTAATTTTTTTCAAGAAATGAATAGTTATTTTATTGGCATGGTGATCACATGGGAATCTGATTAATATTTCAATGCTGGTTTGCTTCCTTTAAGATAGGTCCTGAATATTTGCATTTTTTCATTGTTCCACCTTTTAGTAGTTAGAATCCAGTCCATATCGCTCAATAAGGTAGCACCTATCCTAATTGTTTAGTTAAATTTAAGCACTTTTTAATTTAAAACCATCATTCTTGGATACAATTTCCTCTTCTTATTAGTGACTAGTGCCCACAGAGATAGGACATTACTATCATTGCAGAGAATTCCATCCAAGACTTTTTCTAGAATGGGATTTTCCAGAGTTTCTGAAGCCTCCATATTAAATCAAAATCTGTAGGAAGAACTGAAGGCTATTTATTTATTGGTTAAAGTTGGAGGAACATTTTAACAAGGATAGGAAAACTGATGACTAGATGTAAATATATAATATGTAATAGCCATGTTAGAGACATATCATAGAAAGTTAAGGTGTGATTCAGCTTATGCTCTTCTAGCCAGCCATAGAAATCAAAATCCAATTGATCACGCTTACACAGGGGTTTTGGTAGAGCTGAACAGTGAAACAAAATGATGTAGAATAAACATAGGCTAAGACTTCATGTAATGGTGTTCTGCAGCATGTAGTTGGCCCCAGGTGTCCAATAAGGATGTTTTAACACATTTACTTCTTCATTTTCTGTATGTATTATCTTTATCTTGTACAGAGTCGACTATAATGTTTCATATTATTTGTGCTACTGTACTCTATTTCTCTTGCTACACCTAGAATTTTGGCTTTATATATCAGATATTCTAAACAGGTATGTCACATATATATCTCATATATGCACATATATAATCACATGTATATATGCTATTTCTTTTAGTAGTTTGGTGTACTTTTTCTCTATTGTTTCTTACTTGTTTTTACTTAATATATTTTATTTGATATTACACACACACACACACACACACACACTTTTTTTGTTACCAGTGGGGAAAAATACCATATTTTCTATTTTCACTTTGTGTTAGGGTATGATGAGAAAATGGAATTTATTTCTTGTAGAGAAAATTTAATCCAGTGCATCTTTAATCCCTCTGACTGTAATACAGACACACCCTTAGTAGACACCTTTAATCTCAAACAATGACAGTAAAGTTAGTTTGTAGAAGGAAGTATCCATAATTGAAAATGATGTCTAATTGAGAGGAGGACAAAGTGATGAATCAGAGAAGATTTGACAGAATGAGTCAAGAGAGGCTATTCCCAACTCTCACTAGAACAAGAAAGAGAAGTGACCTAAGAGAGAGAGAGAGCAGTGCAGATGGAGAGAGAGGAGGCAGTTTTACCTAGAGAGTTTTACAGAGACAGGTTGAGGAGACAACCAGCCAGACAGGTAAGGAGAAGAACAACCCAGAGAATAAGGGGCCAGATGACTTGAACAGATTGATAGAGTTAGATTGAGGTCAGTCAGTGCAATTCAGTCAGAAGCTGAGAGAGGACTTTGAGCCAGAACAGCTGAGTTGAACAAGCCAGCTGAGGTTCAGAAAGAGCTAGAAAGGGTGACTTTATTCAGCAGTAAGTCTCAGTGGGTGAAAACATTCTAAGCCTAGATTAGATTTTATGGAGGCTAGAAGCTTCTGGTACCAAGCCAAGGTTGGGAGATGAAGGCTGTAAGCCTATAAGGGGACAATTGCATTAGGTGAATAAAAGTTATTTGTGTAATTCTCAAAAATAAAAATCAACATGTAGATGTCTATTTCATAAATCTATGCATCCCATGTTATCTAATTTGATGATATAGTTATTGCTTAAATTTAGTAACTGATGAACAATATCTTACCTGTGCCAACTTCATCTTTCTCTTCTAGTGTAAATTGCAGCTCCTTCTCTTTATCAACATATCTTAAAATCTTTATTTATAGCTAAGTGATTGACTCACCAGGTGCCTTGATTACTTGCTTAATGTTTGTGTATCTCCTGTAGAGTTTTGTCCTGTGATTAATTTGTCTTAAGTATTCACCCATATTGTACTCTGAATGACACAAATGTGCTTCAAAATGGTCTCATGATTAATACTTTTATTATAATGGCAACATAATATTAATTTTAATAAAATTGTAAAATATAAAACCAAAAAAATATTGTTAAAATAATTTCTTTATGCCTCTTCTGTTATATTTTCAAAATAGTTATCATTCTATGACATAGAATTTTATATGGATTGTGGATGAAAGTGTTAATGTAGTTTTTAACTTCTCATTTTTTGGCATTTTGTCATAAGTCAAAATTCAGCAACAGCACATATAGTATATCTACAATATTAAGAAAGTTACATCTGTTTGTATCAATTTTCTTTTTATATATTTCATAAATTGTGTTATTTTTATTTCATTCAATAGTATCTCTGTCTTTTAAATATTTTGTCATCTTGTCCCTTAAGTATGTTGTGTATTGAAGAAACAATAGGGACACAGTTTCTCAGCTTTTGTATGTGTGGGAACACTGGGTGCAGTTTTTGGTTGATAGGGATATTTTGTCTGTTTATGTGTGTATGTGTGTGTGTGTGTTTTTGTGGTTATTCAAGATAGTGTTTCTTTGTGTATCCCAGGATATTCTGAAGCTCGCTCTGCAGAGCAGGCTGAACAGAATGTCCATTCATGTTAGTTCCTGTATAGTTTCTGAAATCATTACATTTTACACAATAAATAACAAAGATTCTTTTCAAGTTCTTCTATAATACTGGTGTCTGACAACATTTGTATACTAAAGTGTTAGGCAAATTTTCTTTCTTTAGTAATATATCAATAACTGGTGTTTGTCTACCTAAAAATTCAAAGTCTGCTGCTTACATTCTTTTTTTTTTTTAAAGATTTTTATTTATTATTATTATTATGTATACAGTGGTCTGCCTGCATGTACACCTGCACACCAGAAGAGGGCATCAGATAACATTATAGATGGTTTTGTGAACCACCATGTGGTTGCTGGGAATTGAACTCTGGACCTTTGGAAGAGCAGGCGGCGCTCTTAACCACTGAGCCATCTCTCCAGCCCTGCTTACATTCTTTTAATTTTTGATTCACCTCTATGTTAAAAGGAAACCTAGGCCAACAATTTTTGTAAGGGTATTATTGGTAGCATCTAGCTTAGATGATTTTGTAATCATTAGTTTTGAGTGTTTTTCTGAATGGACAGAGAAAGATTCTAAAAAGTTGCTACAAGAATTGTACTATCAGATGCTGTCGTTACACTTCCTGTCCTATCAGAGACAATGAGATTCTGCTTGTCATGAGCCATACCGTAAAAGAACTATTTGAGGCTCCTGGCAATGTCTGGGCACTTATCTAATTTTTATTCTTCAAAGCATTTAATATCCTTGTTATGTGTGGCCTCAGACACAGGTAGTGAAATTATGGGCAGTTCTGTGTCCATTGAACAAATTTGGAAAAAGGTGGTAAAAAAAATTAATTTAACTGCCATGTTGATGTCAATCTAGGTCACCTCAGACTCTCACAGATCATATACAGTTTGAGGGTATTCAATTACCTTGATCAACATTAGTAGAGATATAAGTTTGGATAGAATTTCCCCACAGACTTTGAGTGGTCTGATGTTTTGGTAGGTCTAGAAGCTTCATCTGTGGAGACTGGCATGATAATAAAAGTTCTTGTGCTTTAAGAGGTTCTGCATAGTATAGCAATAAAGTTATTGTGTAGTTTAAATTCAGGTTCCTGTCTAAATGTTGTGTAAACTCTGCTCCCCAAATGTCCCCTGATACGTAAATAAAGCAGTTTATGGAAGCAGGGGAGAGAATAGGACTGGCCTTCCTGCCAGCCAGGGTTTGAAGAGTTAGGAGATGAAGTAAAGGTCTAAGGAAGAACAAGGTGAAGGAGCTAGGAAAGCTACAGGTGCAAGTACTGCTGGGATGTTTGCTGGGAGTGAGACAAAATAGCATAAAGGGTTAAGAACAGACTTCAGGTGCTCCTATTGTGCTGTGAAGCTGTGTATTATAAAAGTCTCAATTATTTGTGTCATAGTCGGTTAAGAAATGATCTAAGAGAAACAAACACTAGATATGGGGCAACATGTACAGTAATGTAGCAAGAAGTTATGTAGAAAATAGGACTACGGAACAGTTTCTTAGTTCTGTTCCGAAAGACAGGAACTGCAATTACTAAAACAGGAGCTCATGTCCTGATTAGACAACCACTAAAAAGCTGCAAGGTCTCCGGCCTGCTGTAGAATAACAGAAACTGATGCATATAAAGTCCAGAGAAGCCGTTTTCTTTACATAGAGAAGGGTGGCATAAAGTTGGCTCTTTAACACAAGCAAGGTTCTTAAAGCCAAATTTCCCTAGCCAGGAGTGGAAGCTAAATCCTTTTGAGAAGGGTCTCCTGCAGGCCTGACTCCTGCAGGTCAGAGTAGCAAACACCTGTGTACCAAATAACTTCCCAAAGTGGGGGAGGGGTAAGTATCCTTTGGTGAAGGCAGAAAAATGGCCTCTCTTGGGAGCAGGAGACCAAGACAGACAGTAAAGCCTCAAGCCTCTGATTTGAGAATGTCTAGAAAGGGGGGGTAGGCCAAAAAAGAAAGGGGTAGAGAGGTTTTGAAATAAAAGGTTATTTTCTAAGTTAAAAAAAGATAAAATGCAGAGTTTTGGATTTTTTTTTAATGTTTTTTAAAAAGATGCCAAGATAAAAATAGGAAAGAGAGAGAGAGAGAGAGAGAGAGAGAGAGAGAGAGAGAGGTCATGTTACTGATTTCAACTGTTATTTTTACCTTAATATTCATTTTGCTTTTTATACTTCAAAAGAAAATGCTTTGGAGAAAACAATTACTATAACTTATAGATTGGCTGAGGGAAATGCTAGGTCATCAGAGACTAAATAAAATAAAAAAATTATAAAATTTGAATACAAACTTAAATAGTAAGTCTTATACCTAAAAGTAATAATAATGAGATAGAAACCAAAGAAAAGGAGCCACCACTCCTTGTACACTACTTTGTAACAAGACTTCAGGACAGTATATATCATCTTAGAAGAAAACACACTGAAATGGTTTTGCCAGTCTTGATAAGGGAACAAGCATCAGATGAGGAAAACCCACGAGGTTATCAGGTGTTTGATTGGCAACCTATAGATGCACAAGATTTTAAAAAGTTTAAGGATGCAATATTATGGCATATTATGGCTTACACTCACCATATGTTAAAGAGATACTTTATAGATGAGGCACACAGAATTGCAAACCAAAAAATTGGAGAGATTTGATGACAGCCATTCTAGAGCCAGGCGTCCAGTTACAATGTCTGGCATGGTAGAAAGATGAGGCCTCACTTATGGAGCAACGATATAAGGTTAGACGCATTGGTATTATCAAGGATCAATTATTAGGTGAAGACCCATATTCTGAATTAAGAGTTCAGATTACCATTGATGGTTAATGGCAGATTAACAACAGATACCCAAAATGGAAGCAACTTCAATTCATAAGAGCTAATTGGATTCTCCCTAGTATAGTAAAGACAATTCTAATTTCTAATCCTCTTACATTTTACACTGATTCCAATAAATCATAAAGGGCAGGTTATAAGTCAGAAAATATGAGTAAGGTGATTGAGAGCCCTTATGATTCAGTTCCAAAATCCAAATTATATTTAGTTCTGATGGTGTTATCTAATTTTCAAGAGTCTCTTAATATAGTTACTGACTCTCTGTATACTGAAAGAGTTGTTTGTTGTGCATATAGAAACTGCTGATCTACTTCAGGATGATTCCAACTTATTTATTTATTTATTTATATTTTTTAATTTTTTAATTAATTTATTCATATTACCTCTTGATTGTTAGCCCTTCCCCCGTTTTCTCCCATTCTTCCCTACCTCCCACTTCTCCCCTTCTCCTCTCCCCTATGTCTGTGATTGAGGGAGATCTCCTTCCCCTATCTGGATTCTGGGGTCCTCCTCAAACTAAGGCACCAGCCAAGGAGAATATAGGCAGTAAGCTTCGAACCCCTACCAAGACCTAGCCGACGAACAGGATATTCTCCACTGTTGAGTGGAGAGTGAGATCTGACTCTCACACGAACTCTGGTGCCCCTTTTCTGACCACGTTCCCTGGATGGGGAGACCTGGTGGCACTCAGAGGAAGGATAGCAAGTTACCAAGAAGATGATTCCAATTTAACTTCACTATTTTTCAATTATAAAAAGTGATCATATATGGAAATCTTCCATTATATATAACAAATATAAGATCTCATGTGGGTCTACCAGGTCCTCTTTCACAAGGTAATGATGAAATTGATCAACCCTAAATAGGAAGTATGTCCAAAATTTCAGAGTTTCTTTTAAAAAGACCATGGTAATAGAAAAGGTTAAAAGAAGGAATTTTCTATCACTTGGCAATAAGCCAGGAAAATTTTGAGAAAATATCCAACTTGTTCTTTATATGCCATTGCCTGTATGAAGTAACCTTAAATGTAGTCAAAGAAGTGTAATTTGGCAAATGGATATATTTCATTTTACAGAGTTTGGTAAAACTCTGTACTTAACTATGGACACATTTAGGATTTCAATGGACAACAGCTTTAAGTTCTAAAAAGTCTGATTCTGTTCTTACACATTTATTAGACGTTATGTCAATTATGGGTATGCCTACACAAATTTACACTGACATGGTCCATCATATGTCTCTAATAAAATGAAACATTTTTTATGTATTATAACATAAAACATGTTACAGGTATATTGTATAATTCTACAGGACAAGCAGTCAATGAAAGATACAATCATACTTTAAAAGAAATTCTTATAAAATATAGAGGAGTACCAAAGACTCTCAGAGATTGATTACATAATGCTTTATTTGTGTTAAATTTCTGGAATGCTCATGAACAAAAATCAATAGTAGCTAAAAGGCATTGGATTATAGAAAAATCTTCTGAATTAGATCAGCTTATTTCAAGAATATTCTAACTTCAGAATGGATAGGGAGAAATGAGTTACACTAGGGTAGAGGATTTACATATGTTCAAACAGGAAAAGAGAAATTACAGGTTTCATCAAAACTGATAAAAATCAGATATGACGTAGGGAGACTCCTTGAAGATCATGCACATACACAAGATGAGAGAAACCAAGAAGATCAAATAGAAATCTCAACAGAGAATGGAAAGTTGATAACAGATGTAATTAAAGGCTCTCTAGCTATAAGGTGTTTGTCAGCTATTCCTGGAAAGGGTCGACTTATATGTTATAACAGCAACTAAATTAAAGTAATAGATGAACAAGGATTCACTTGCTGAAGCCTAAATTGGCACAACTTGACCAAAACTTGCATTTCTTTTTTGGTTCTTTGCTTGATATTTGCCTGAAGGTTTTGAGTTACAATGATATGGAATTGTGAGGAAATCTTTTAGTTTTGGATCATTCTGATTTAGACAATAGAGTCTGGGACGGAACTCCCTATGTTTACAGAGACAAACTGGTTGCCATGAGCAATAGAAAAGGCATAGGTTTTAAATAAACCTTACAAAGCTGCTTACTAAGCCAGCCTAGGATTCAAAATGACATTTTTTTCTTAAAGTTACTACACACGTTCTTTTTTTTCTTAATAATGGATGTTATATTCTCATTGATGTAAAGGATAGATACACATTAGTCTCAGGTTTCTGAGAAGAGAAACTGCTCTAAAAAGTCACAGCGCTCTAAAAAGGTCAGCCAGTCTCCTAAGAAAGTGGAGCTCACATAGAAGAACCGGTGGCAAAGGGAACTTTTGCCTAGGACATATGTTCTGTTGGTCAATGTAAAGACCTCTGTTTAGGCTGCGAGACAAGCTTCATGTCTCCCATGTCAATAAGATTTTGAATGCTGACTAAGTTGAAGTGTCACATTGTTCTGGCAGCTGGCTTATCCCTTTAAACATGAGACATTTTCATGGGTGACAAGTGGTGGTCATGTCTGATGCAGAGAGACACAAGGGACTATGTAGGTGGCAAAGTACATAACAGCCTAGGTAGGTCCCCAAAACTTAAAGGCTACAATCTATATGTTTAAAAGGCAGAACTGGGAACTTGATACCCTATGAGCATATATAGGGGAGGAGGTCCCCCTCAGTCACAGTCATAGAGGAGGGGAGTAAGGGGAAAATGGGAGGGAGGGAGTAATGGGAGGAAACAAGGGATGGGATAACAATTGAGATGTAATATGAATAAACTAATAAAATATATTTTTTAAAAAAGAGAGAAAAAAAGGCAGAACTTTCCATCCTATATGGAGAAAATTGTTGGGACAAAAATAGCCACAACAAATGAAAAAAAAAAAAAAAAACAGGTACAAGATGCCTAGGGTATGCTTAAGATCTGAAATGTAAAAAGAATTCAGATAAGGTTTATTTAAAACATATACCATTTCTATTGCTCATGGCAACTGGCTTGTCTCTTTAAATGGAAGGCCTTCTCATCAGAGTTAAGTAGTGGCTTGGCCTAACACAAGTGCCTGAGAGCCCAGAAGAGGATATTTTTATCTATACAATCTTGCTTTGATTTCAACATTATACTGCTAATATTCATCCCTTTTGATAGAGGTCAAAATAAAATAGATGTAGGTTAAAATGGAGACTGCTAAATTATGTCAGCCTCCACTTATATAATTTCAAACTCCAGAACAAGCAGGTAACATAATTTGCTGATCCCTCCACATAGGAACAGCTCTGACACTGACAGAAGCACGAAAACATCTCCAGCCAGGACTTCAACTGTGCATGGCCTATAGATGTTTGGTTACAAATTCTTCAGGAAATATCATGCCATTCTTTTAAGTGGCATAGAAAAAATTTGTTTTTACAAAAAAATCATCTTTAACTGAACTGTGCTCAGTGCACAGCCCATACATATAGTAATACAAAAATGTATAATGTCATTGAAAATTTATATATTTTGCAGAGTCAGAAGACAAGACACTAAAAAAGACAAGACAGGTAGACCAGATGATCCTACCTCATAGTAGGCATCAATGACAATGTTTCCTTGAACATGCGATCATCCAGCATCTCAGACATTTTCCAGTCAGGACTTCAGTTAAACTCTGAACTTACTCTAATATGAGGTCCCATACCATTATAACTCAGTTATAATAGAAGGTTTACTTCTAATATCTTTCAAGTGGTATTGCAGGCTGTTTAGAATAATTATGTAACACAAGCTAGTTATTAGTTGGTCAAATCATGCTCATGTCAATTACTACTCTATTTTTAGTACAAGAATATACAGCCTAGGTTTGACAGATAGATATGATCCATAGATATATAAGGTAAACAAGATAGGATAATGTCTTTAAAGGCCTCAGAGAACTACAGAATATTGCAGTTTAAAGATGTTATTATTATAAAGATTCTTTGGCAATAAGACAACACCTAGCCTACCTCAAAGAAGATGATGAGCATCAAAGAATTTCCTTATGCAGTTGGCTTTAAATGTGGCAAACTAACCACTGGTAAAAATGTCCTCCTTTCTGCCACTGACAGAATTCTGCCTAAAAATTGGCAAGCTTTGCTTCAGGGAGAGTCAACAACCAAACTCTGCCAAGACAGGGTAAGCAAGCCCTCAATATTCCATGCCTCACAAATATGTCTGTCAGATATATTTGAAAAGAAAGCTGAAATGATGCTCCAAGATTCTAGAGAGGTTTGGGTGACTGTTCAGGAAGCAAACTGTCTCTGTCATTTTTCCATTTTGGAAGCTACTAATGTGCATTTCCACTTTACTCAGGTAATTAATTTTAAGACTTCTCAAGTCTCTGATGGGATTGAAGAGCAGATAGTTTTAACTAAGTTTTATAACTAAGCTAAATTGTTTAGGGGTTAAGATATTTTTAGGTTTAGATAGATGTTTAAAGTTGATAGAGATGAGATATGATAGACTTTGATTAACATTCAGAATTTTAGGCTCATCAAGATAGGAAAGATCTTTTCTTCAAGGTTGCCAAGTACCAATAGCCAAAACACTATGAACGTAAATTTTTTATAGTGTTCTAATTTTTTAATTTATTCATATTACATCTAAATTATTATCTTATCTCTAGTATCCTCCCATTCCTCCCTCCTGCTTCCCCCTACTCCCCTCCCTTATGATGGTGACTGAGTGGGACCTCCTCCCCATCTATATGATCATAGGTTATCAAGTATCTTCTTAGAAGCCTGTTATCCTTCCTCTGCATGCCAACAGGCCTCCCCATCCAGGGGATATGGTCAAAATGGGGCACCAGAGTTCATGTAATGGTCAGTCTCCACTCAACTGTGGAAAATTTCCTGTCCACTGGCTAGATCTGGGTAGGGGTTCGAAGTTTACTACATGTATTGTTCTTGGCTGTTGCCATAGTTTGTGCAGGACCCCTGGGCCCAGATCTGCCTGCTATAATGTTCTTCTTGTAGGTTTCTAGTACCCTCTGGATCCTTCTAGTTCCCATTCTTCTATGCTTCTCTCACCTAGGGTGCCAGTGGGATGTCCTCCACTCTGCCCCACTTTCCTGGTAAGTGAAGACTTTCATGGGACATGCCCCTTGGCTTAGTGTCCAGATATAAGTGAGTATATACCGTTTGGCTCTTTCTGTTTCTGGATTAACTCACTCATTATGATCATTTCTAGTTCAATCCATTTGTCCACAGATTTTGGGAATTCCTTGTTTTTAATGGCTAAGTAGTATTTCATAGTGTAAATGTACCACAGTTTCTTTATTCATTCTTCTACTGAGGGGCACTTAGGCTGTTTCCAGGTTCTGGCTATTATGAATAAGGCCACTATGAACATGGTTGAGAATATGTCCCTGTTGTGTGCTGGAGCATCTTCTGGGTATATTCCAAGGAGTGGAATAGCTGGGTCTTGAGGAAGCCTTATTTTCAGTTTTCTGACATAGTCCCAGATAGATTTCCAAAGTGGCTGTACTAGTTTGCATTCCCACCAGCAATGAAGGAGTGTATAAACATAACTTGTATATCATTTTTATTGTTTCGTGGTTCTTCTTGCTTTATATAGTTTATTTTATTTACATGTAATAATATAAATATATATAAAAGAACTATAATAAAATAAGTCTTTTAACATCAAGAAAAATCACTAGCTATCCTGTATACAAATGACAAAGGGTCTGGGAAAGAAATTAGGGAAACAATACCATTCAAAACAGCCACAAATAATATACATCTTTGTGTAACTCTAACCAAGTAAGCAAAAGACCTGAATGACAATAATGACAAGTCTGAAGAAAGCTGAAGAACATGTCATTAAGTTGAAAAGTTCTCTCATACTCATGATCAGTAGAATTAATATAGTAAAAATGGCCATCTTACCAGAAGCAATCTACATATTCAGTACAATTTCCATCAACATTTCAATATTTTTTATAGAACATGAAAAACCAATTCTCAACTACATATACAAAAACAAAACAAACAACAACAACAACAACAAAAACAGAGAATAGAAAAAAATCCTATACACTTAATGAACTTCTGGAGATATCACCATCTCTGACCTCATGTTTTACTACAGAGCAGTAGTAATAAAGCCTTATGATATAGCTTAAAAGCAGGTTGATAAATGGAATAGAATCCAAGACCCAGAAGCAAACCTACACATCTATGGGTACTTGATTTTTGACAAAATAGCTAAAATGATACACTGGAAAAATCAAGCATCTTGAACAAATGGTGCTGCTCTAACTGGACGTCTGCATGTATAAGAGTGAAAATAGTTCCATATCTATCATCCTGAACAAAATTCAAGTCCAAGTGCATCAAAGACCTCAACATAAAATTTGACACACTAAATCTATTACAAGAGAAAGTGGGGAATATCCTTGAATTCAATGGCATGGGAGACAACATCCTAAACAGAACACCAATATATCAGGACTAATAATTAATAAATGGGACCTCATGAAACTGAAAAGCTTCAATAAGGCACTGGACACCTTCAAAAGGACAAAACGGCAGCCTACAGACTGTGAAAAGATCTTCACCAACCTTAAAACCAACAGATGGCTAAGATCCAAAATAGATAATGAACTCAAAAAAATTAAACATCTACAAACCAAATAGCTCAATGAAAAATGGAGTTCAGAGCTAAACAGAATATTCTCAACAGAAGAATCTCTTGGCCAAGAAGAACTTAAAGAAATATTCAATGTCTTTAGTTATCAGGGACAGGCAATTAAAAACAACTCTGATTTTCAGTAGAGGGATGGAGACGCTAATGCAGTCACAAAACCTTCAACTTACAATTTTTCCTACCCAAATGTGCAGAGATAAAGAGAGGCCAGAAATTGAGGTAAAGGACTTGACACCCATTCCATGAGAGAGACCCCACCTCTGACATTATTAATATTCTGTTATACATGCCATCAGGAGGCTAGCATAACTGTCTGTCATCTGAGAAGATTCACACAGCAGCTGATGTAAACAGATGCAGAGAACCAGAGCCAAACATTAAGTGGAGTTTGGGAAACCTTGTGGAAGATGAGTAGAAGAAATGAAGGAGCAAGAGAGGTCAGTAACCAATAACAAAAACTACAGAATCAACTCACCAGGGTCCAAGGGGGCTCACTAGGATTAAACCACCAACTAGAAAGCAGTATCTGGACCTAGGCCTCCTACATATATGTAATAGATATGCAGCATGACCCTCATGTGGTACCTCTAATATCAGGAGCAGGGAATGTTTCCAACTCTATTGCCTGCCTCTGGATCCCTTTCCTCTAACTGAGTTTTCTTGTCTATCCTTGGTAGAAGAGGAACCTAGTCCTGCTGAAACTTGATGTACCAAATGGGATGTTATCCATGGAAGTTTTCCTCTTCTCTTAGGAGAAAAGGAGGGGATAATGAGGAAAGGGAATGACGAGGGGGGAAGAGACTAGGTGTAGAAGATTGAGGGAAAGATACAATTGGGAAAAGATGTAAAGTAAATAACCTATTTAAGAATGAAAACAAACAAACAAACAAAAACAGTAAAACAAAACAAACCACAACAATGAAAAAAATGAAGACTCATTCAAAGTGCCATATTAAACTCTGTGGTAGCTTCATAAAATACATCTATATACAAACATAAAAAAGAATAAGTGGAGGTATTTTATAGGATAACAATCTCCTACTAGACACTGGAGCTTAACAATTAAAAACCCTAGTCCTAGGAATGGGTAGCTTATTTTGGGGCTATTGGCCTGTGAGGCCCCAAAGACTCACAATCATCATAGGCTATTGCTAATTTCTGCTGAGCAAATACTCTTGAATATGTCCTCTTTCACTATAGTATAGTAGACACAGCAGGGAACATACTCTTAGACAAATCTATCTCTCTTTTCTTGTAATGACAATTGTCAATAGCTCCATATCTATGGGTGGGATTTCATGACCAATTCTCTACTCCATACTAGAATTTAGTCTGTCTTTGGCTTGTACAAATCCTGTACACCCTGTCTTAACCAGTGGCTTTTAGTCTGTGTGTGCCAGGACCCTTCTGTGTCGAAAACATATTGTTTCCTTGAAGTCTTCCAATGCCTCTAGCTCTTATACTCTATATACTTTCTACATATTACCTGTTCCTCATTAATTCCTGAGCCTGTGAAAATTGGGTTGTAGTACACATCTTCCATTTAGGGGTATACATCCTGCCTCTCTAATTCTCTACCCTTTGCTACTTCTGGGTCTCTTCTCCTAATGTTTAAGCACAGGTTCTGAGGCACTGTATATGAATGACAGTTAACTACTTGAACTTTGGAAAACCTTGACTGTCTTCTACAAAGACAAAAGCAAACTTCTTTTAAGTTTGGTTCTTGCTGTCAAAAGGTGATCATAACATATTAAATACAAGTGAAAATATAAGAGGGCCCATGGGCAGAACAGAGTGTACTCCAAGAAAAAATTCTTCATGGATCTTAGGGATTTTTAATTCTTCAGCACAGCATTCTGTTACTGTGGTAAACTAATTGTCATATACAGAATTGTGCAAAGCTCTCTACGAAGAAGAAGAACTGATGGTCTGTGAGTTTGCACTACATATTCTACTTTCCAAAATTAATTCTTTTTTTTTTTTCAGTTGAAGAATTACTATCTGTTTGCTTCTAGATTTTTGTAAAAGCTATAATGCTGCATGTAGAAAACTGACTGGTTTCTATGGTTTGACATGGTTTGAACATTTCCCCAAACAATTATGTGCAGGTACTCAGTGTATTGATATAAAGATGTAGCATAGCCTTTTGAAAGTGCAGATATTGGCAAATGAGTAAGTTATTGGGAGTTCTGTTTCTGAGAGGAATTAGTAACTATTTTATCACTCTGGTAATTTCTTGTGAGAGTAAGTTAATATAGAAAGAGTCTCTCCCTCTTCTCTCCCTCCCTCCCTCTCTCTCTCTCTCTCTCTCTCTCTCTCTCTCTCTCTCTCTCTCTCTCTCCTCTCTCTCTCTCTCTCTCTCTCTCTCTCTCTCTCTCTCTCTCTCTCTCTCTCTCTCCCTCTCCCTCTTGCTATCTATGTGAGATGTCCCACTAGCAAAACCTAATAAACAAGCAAACAAGTTAACTTTACTCTTACACTTTTACACACACTTTTACATGTTATCTTGCCAGATTCTGGCAAATTAACATTATTCTCAGACTTTGGACTCAGTTCTAAATTGACTCATCTTCCACAGCCACTGACCTTTATTTTTAGCTCAGAGTTTAGTGCAGGCTATTAATTTATTTCTAGTTAGAAATCTCTCTGGTTTGACAACTTATCTTTCATTGTGGATATCAGGTTTGTATGTAATGTGGGCTGAAGAGAACTGCAGTATATGCATCATTCACCTGGTAAATTTTTCATTTAGAATGTAGGTTGATTAAAACTTGTTCATATTTAGATAGTAAGACCAAGTGTAATGTAAGCATATTTTGGTGATAATAACAACATTAAATATGTGCATATGTTTTCTGTATAATACCAAATAAATACTTGCTTAATGTATTTTTCTAAATATGGTTTACACTTTAGAAATTTTTACTTTCTTCTTTATAGCTATATATCTTTTTAAAAATATAGTATGCAAAAGCCTTTTTTCCTATATAGCCTTTTTTTCAGTTGTGTTCATTCACTTCTACTGAATAAAAATTATACAATATTTATAGATTTTTATCAAGGTATCAAAATTACTCAGAAAAATAGTCTTATAGATTATTAATGTAATAAAACTATCTTCTAATAGTAGCAAAAAATATGCTAATAAGTTATTTGAGCAAAGTAAAATCCTAATAGTGCAAAGTTATAGCATATTTCACAAAGTATGCTAAGGAGAATAAAGTATATGTCAATATGCATTTCAAAACTGAGCTTTAAAATTCTCTGACTTTAAATCAAAATACTAAAAGTGACTAGAAAAAGTTAATGTATTTTGTCAAATCTTTCACTGGTTTTAAGAAGAGGTGTTATTTCCCTAAGATTGTTATTTTCCCAGATGCAGAAAAAGGTTTTAATAATTTAAATCCAATTATGTGTGTTTTACATCTAATTTATCTTCAAAGTAAAATCAGTAAATTAGAGGCTTTATTATAACTAGATAGAGATTTCTTAGTCAGCAAGGCAAGCTGATTCCATTACCCAGGTGGAAAATATCAAGCACTACTTTCAAGTAAAAGATCAGCATCTTTTAGATTGATTTGGCTTCAACTTGACCTTACTTTCATACCCATGTGGCTTAAGTCAAAATCTCATTTCTTCTGGAAAGAGATGTGAATTCAGTTTATGTGTAAGTTTAAAATAAAATGTCACAAAGAATAAAAATACTTCTTTTAGAACTAGCATGACAGTTATAATCTGTATCTTTGCTAATATGTTACTGACATAATGAGATAACCAATAGTTTACCTACAGATATAGATTTTAAATAGTTATCTTATTATAATTTAATAGTAAATATTATTGTTACAATTACCACAGAAGCTAAACATAAAAACCTAAAAAATACATTCAAATATATGTAATGAATTGTTGATATATTTATACATATGATGATAAAATGTTGTGAAGTTCACTGACAGTAAAATTAGTAATCTGTAAGAAAGTTATGTATGAGTTTCAATATGCAAGGCTGAGTCAATGAGCTATATAGAGAGGTTAAAAACAAACAAACAAAAAGATTTTAGCTACCTATGTAACAGATATGACACCATTAAAGCAGTCACCTCTTTTACTTTAAAATAAATATTTTTATTAGGGAACAATTTTTATCCCAAGGGAAAACTGACACTTTAGTGTAAGGAAACAACCATGAAAGAGAGAAAATGCCATCACAATTATCTACCTGAAAGATTTATTTTTTTTGTATACTAAGTCATTAAAGCTTGTAAAGTCAGGTTGTGTAATTCAAGAAAGTAACAGAAAAAGGAGTTGTCTATGGAAGTAATAACACCCGACTTCATATATCAGAAAGATCCTATTACAAAGGGAATATCATTACTCCCATTATTATACTCATTAAAACTCACAAATCTCTGAATGCTTGAGATGACAGAAACCTGTGAAATGCATCATCTAAGACAACGTGTCCATTTAATGCTGCTGCACTATGTGATAGACCAGGTTATTGCCTCCTTTTCCAGGTGAGGAAAATGAACCTCTGAGAGATTTGGTCCTTTATCATAGTCTAATGTTTAATAAATGTTCTTATAGACTCTACCCAATCCCAGACTTACCTTTTCAGCACTGAGAAATCAGAATTATAAGAACAAATGAATAGAACACCAATATGGTTATTTATGTGACTTACAGGCGAACTTATCCAAACTGAAATGGACTTATATCCCACAATGCTGAGCTAAATGTCTTCATTCCACCCTTAAAACCTTAGACAAGCAACATCACACATACAGTTCTGATATGGCCCTATTCCTTCCCCACCAGAGGAACTTCTCTGTTATTCTGAAATTAATGATATTGTCTCCTGTGGGGTGTTTTCACACATCATTCTCTCTAGAATTCTTCTGACTCACTATTATATAACCCCAATTTTTTATTTCTTATCTAAATACTGAATATCAAGGAACACCCAAGAAAGCCACAATTATGTCAAATTGTTAGGAGACATAGTTCTTGTTTTACCTATTTCCATTTGTTTCATTCATTTACAACTTATTACTACTTAATTTACATATTTTGATGTTTTGGATTTCACAACTAAATGTATAATAGGTATAGGTTTATTGTAATTGTTAATTAATGCATCTATAACATGCTGATTGTCTGTGATAAGCCTTAAAGAAATCATTTAATTGAGTTAGTTGTCAGTTATCAAGGGGAAAGTGGTCATATAAGTTTCACATCAACGATTTGCATTTAAAACTGAGTAACTTAGTAAATTACTCACCTCCCTTTGGCGATCCAAAGGTTAAACTTCTCTATGTATTGTCATCATCAGGATAAGTACAAAATGTGCTAGAAATTCAATATCATGAGGCAAAGAGAGACAGAATAGCACAACCTAAACTGTGTTCTGAGATTTCCAGAACATAGAACTTGGAGTGCTTTTAGCCTACAGGTTGTTTTCCTGAAGTAAAAGACCTTCTGCTTTGGGGTTCCTGAAGGGGTAAACAATGAAAGGCACATACAGAGGAGGCTTCATCTACTCATAATAAATCTTAGTCTCTTATTATTCCTGTTGCCTCTCTGCTCATCGTCTATGATAGTCATGCAAGTGTATTTACTGTGCTGCACATCCGTGTTCATTATAGCTTTGTGCACAATAGTGAAAAAATGAAGTCACTCTATATCTCCATCAACCAATATATGTATGAAATGTGAAACATAGGTATGACAAGATACACAGAATTCAAACCCTAGTGTCCTAAAAACCATTTACCCAAACTGTCACTTCATTCCCAGAGGATCTGATTCCCTTTTCTGACGTTTGTAGGCACTGCATGCAAATGATGTATAGACATGTATAGGCAAAACACTGTACAGAGAAAATAAGAGTGAATAAAATATAAAAAAAAAACTAACACAAAACTTTTGTGATGGAATGTGGTACAGCTATAAAGAAAAATGAAATTAGATTGAACAGGAAAAAAATACATGGGATAATGAAACCCAATTCTATAACGGCAAATGTTACACTTTTTCTCAGATATAGGGGCCATAATTAGAGCTCTTTAGTTTTGTGTGCTTACATTAAAGTACTTAGGTACCCAAGAGACTAGACATGTGATAGTTGGGGAGGTTTTCTTAATATAAGAAAGACAGTATCACATTGATTAAAGAGAGGAAAGAGGGTATATTGAGGTTAGAAAGATTCTAACAGAGTGACAGTGTGATAGACCATAAATGGGGAGGAGTGTCAAATACAATAAAGGAAGTATCTGATTATTACTACATTAACTTACTGTCTTAACAACAAAATTAAAAAACATTAAGTGAGTTTGAGGTCTGATGTCCCACAAAATTAGACAACACTGGTCCTGAAAATAATAGGACAAAAGAAACAAAATAAAGAGCAGCTTCCAAAATCAAGGATCAAGTATGAGACACCTCTGCAGAAATCATTAGAGATTTAATGATTCCAAACACTATATTGCCTGATGCTATTTCTCTCGGTTATCCACAGTGCAAGTTGCTAAAACAACATTGATATAGTCACTGTACACCATAGACAGAAGATATAGAGAAATAATGCTAGGCACTAGTTACAGGATTCCTTCTTGCTGAATATTTCTCATGGTACCGGACAGAATTATACATGATGACGTGAAGAAAATGTATCAAGGAACTGTCCTAGTTGGGAACTCTATGAACTATAATATAAATGCATTTGGAAAGATGAGGAAATACTGGCATGACTCTAATAGGTTCCACCAATTGTTCCCCAAAATATAGACCTTATCCACAAGCTTTAGACCTGGTTCACAAGCTTTGACTGAAGAGGACTGAGTTCATTGGTGAGTAAATCAAGATAGTTCCTTGCCAGAAATGATATAAAATTATACAACTCCCTAAATAGCTGCTATACCCATAGACAAAGGCTACCTTCAGCATTAAACAGGAAGCTCTCTCTTTGTAGTGAACAGAATAGAAACATCTATCCTTGCACAAAATCGCTGAAAATAAATGGCTGCTGTGTTTTCAGCCCTACTCATACCATTACTTAAAAACCTACAGAACATTTCACAGGACATGACAAAATAAAGTGAGACCCAGAGGGTCCTAGAAACCTACAAGTAGAACATTATGATAGGCAGATTTGGGCCCAGGGGTCCCACTCAAACTAAGGCACCAGCCAAGGACAATACAGGCAGTAAACTTTAAACCCCTACTCAGATCTAGCCAATGGTCAGAACATTCTCCACAGTTGAGTGGAGAGTGGGGTATGACTTTCACACGTACTTTGGTGCCTCATATTTGACCATGTCCCCTGGAGGGGGAGACCTGGTGGCACTCAGAGGAAGGACAGCAGGTTACCAAGAAGAGACTTGATACCCTATGAACATATACAGGGGGAGGTAATCCCCCTCAGGAACAGTCATAGGGGAGGGGAGTAAGGGGAAAATGGGAGGGAGGGAAGAATGGGAGGATACAAGGGATGGGATAACCATTGAGATATAACAAGAATAAATTAATAAAAAATTAAAAAAAACAAAAACAAACAAAAAAGTTAAAAAATAAAAAGAAACGAAAGTGAGACCCTAAGGATGGGGAAACGGGATGATAAATATTGTCTTCTGAACATGACATGGCCATGGCAAACATGAACTCATGGTAGCTATGTATATTAACACTGGATACATAGTAGTCAGCCTCTTAACTGGCAGCTGTGAAGGGGAAGGATTCTAGTGCATACTGATGATTTACTGTCAACCAACAAATACCAGGAGAAAAGGAGAGCTAGTATCCAGTTGCACACCTAATGATGGATCCACTAAGCTCTGAGAGTTGATTCTAAACTCAGGATCAAACAGCTTACCCCAAGTGAATTCTGTGGGACACTAAGAAAAATGGTAACTAGTTAATAAGGGAAATAGACTTGTAAATAAAATAGGAGGAAGGTAAGGATAGGGAAGAAATAGGAGATGAATATGATAAATATACCAAAACAATAGTGAACATGTATAAATACATGAAAGAACCAATGTGACAATAAAAATCTATATATTAAGGGGTTAAAATAAAAAATTATCATGTCTTATATCTTATAATTATCTTTTAGAAAATATTTCTTACTGTGACCTATTGTAGAATACCTTATGAATAAAATAACATAGTTGTTCTACATGTTGTTGTGGACAAGATCACAAACCATAACATAAGGCCGAGAATATGTACAGATTCTTTAAAACTATATAAAATTGCAAAACAGCTATGTCTTTCTAATTACATAAACATGTGTATATATACACACACACTATTGTTTATTTTTGTCTCTAAATGTGGGTATATGCATACATATGTTTAATATACATGTGAAATCAGATGGTTATTATTTATTTTAACTAAAAATGCATTACAAAAATGGAAATGGAGGAGAAAGAAAAGAATGGCAAAGAAGACATGATATGACAGGTTAGAACCCTGACATGAATAATAAGTTAGATGTTTTAGAGATGGAAGAAAAAACTCATCTAAAAGGAACTTAGGCACCATCTAAGAAGCTAAGAAAGACACTCAATAGTCTGTCAGTAAATAAGCTTGCCACACAATTATAGAAAACAGAGTTCTATTACCAATCTGAATGAGGTTGGATGTGGATTCATCCCTGCAGCCTACAGCAGGGAACAAAAACTTCAAGATATGATGTCAGTCTTTTAGAAAAACAGTGAGCCAGCAAAGACCATTTTACCTGGAATTCATTCTACAAAGTTGAAGATGAATGATATTTTAAGTAATTAATTAATTATATCTGGGTCGTAGCCCTCATCCCTCCTCTGCTCCTAGTCCAAACTCCCCTCCCTTTCCGCTCCTCTATATCTCAGATAAGGGGATCCCCATTCTCACCCATCCCAGCTCATCAAGTTTCATCAGGACTGAGTGTGTCCTCTTCCCCTGTGTCCTTGATAGTCAGTTCTGATGGGGGAAGTGATTTAAAAAAAAACTGGCAAGAGAGTCTATGTCATGAACAGCCACCTCTCCTCTCATTAGAGGAGCCACATGATGCCTGAGATGCCTGGCTGCTACTTCTGCGTAGGGAGCCCAGGTCCAGTAAGTGCATGGTGCTTGATCTGTGCTTCATTCTCAGCAAAACCCTCTTGGGATAGTGGTTCTGTTGGTTTTCTTATGAGGATTCTATAACCTCCAGGTATTTTTCTCTTTACCTTCACTTTGCAAAAAAACTGCTATGCATTGCCCAATGTTGGGCTATGAATCTCAGATCTTCTTTGGACTGCTGCTAGGTGGAGCCTCTTCAAGGACATCTCTGCTAGGCTCCTGTCTACAAGCTAGCAGGGTTGGCTTTCTCCCATGGGGTGGGTTTTGGCCTGGGCCAGGCATTGGTTAGACATTCCCTCAGTCTCCCCTCTATCTTTGTCCCCACACATCCTGCACGAGACACAAGTCCAAGCATATCAAAGACCACATCATAACACCTGATACACTAAATATATTAGAAGTGAAAGTGGGGAAAGGGCCTCAAAAACATCATAACAAGAGACAACATCCTGAACAGATTACCAACAGGCCGTAAGATCAACAATTAATAAATGTAACCTCTTAAAACTGAAAAGCTTCTCCCAGGCAAATCGGTGATTTTTTTTCAGAAGACACTTGCAAGTTTTCTTTTTCATTTATTTTTAATGATTTTTAATTTTTTTACATATATATTTTTATTATTACACAAATATACACTAAACTACCTATAGCAAGAAAAACCACGACACAATCAGGAATTATATAAATGTTATATTCTTAGTGTTTAGGATATTTGTATTTGACAGCTTTGAAGAAAACATCTTTCATATCTTGGTGCATCTAAAATTCTGAATGTAAATCAATTTCCATCACATACTGTCATTATCAACTTAAAACATCTATTTAGGTCTAAAAACATCTTAACCCCTAAACAACTAAGCTTCATTGTAAAACTAAGCCACCTGGTCTTCAACTCCATCAGAGACATGAGAAGGAATAAACTTGATTGCCTGAGTATGCCAGGAGTGTAAGTTAGTAACTTACTTTTTTTGTTTGTTTGTTTTTATTTTATTAATTTATTCATATTATATCTCAATGGATATCCCATCCCTTGTACCCTCCCATTCCTCCCTCCCTTCCATTTTCCCCTTACTTCCCTCCCCTATGACTGTGACTGAGGGGGACACTCTCTAAATAAGAAGATGAGAGAGTCAGTTGGCTACCTGGATTGTCACCCAAAATTCTCTATAATGTTAGGGCATCTTCTTCAGACTTCTGGTCCAATATATCTGACAGGCATTTGATAATTCAAGGTGTTGAAACTGTTTTAATTTCTTGGACAACAATAGAGAACTAAAACTAATGCACTCAGGCACTTAGTTTTTTAGTCCTTACAACAGTTTTCTGATCTTGACACTATTATTATCTCCAACATTATTTTTCAGTGGAAGTTGAAAGACTAAGTAGCTTTTGAAGGTCGGGCTTCTATCAGAAGGCATATAGGAGATTAGAACCTGTGATATGTTTCCATGAAATCTTCTTTATTCCTGGCAAATGAATCCTCACAGTAATTTATTAGTTGACAAAAAAATATACTTGTCATTAAAGACATCATTGAATGTCCTGATTATCTTTTCTTTCTTTCTTTCTTTCTTTTGTTCTTTTTTTTTTTTTTTTTTTTGCAACTGATGATTTTCAGATATGCTCAATGCCTTCCCCTTCCAGATATCAGTCTGTTCTGTCCCCAGATAGCCTTTGTGATCAGGCTTAACTTCGATTTTTCCCCTTTGATATTTTTTCCACTTTCTTCTGAATTCCTCATGGCTCCTCAGTTTCTTACGTTTTAAAATTGAAACTTGTTGAAAGCACTTACAGATTTTGCCATCTTCATTAATCATCCATCTAAATGGACACGTTTGCAGTAGAACTTCTTATCACTAAACTGACTTTTCCTGTTTATATTTCTCAGTGTAATTTTTTTATGAAAAATGAATGATTAAACACTTGATAGTGGTCATGATTTTATTATTATCCACGAAATGCTAAGTGTTTGACAATTAGATATTAAGGCACTGGTAGGTACATTGCTCATTAATTTATTAATTCTTTTATTCACCATTATACTATAAAATTTGTATGTTTTTGGTGTGTAAAAATAACATTTATTCTCCTGGCTCAATTGTTGTCTGAGAGGCTTACTGTCTCATTCTGCTAACCCAGGCCTAGTTCTGGAAGCTTCTAGGTTCTGTACAATGTAATTAAGGCCTAGACTGATTTAACATCTAAGACGTACTGCTTAATGAGTTCACCCTTACTAATTCTTTCTGAGTTATGGGCTGGCTGATTCATCTCAGCTGTTCTGGCTCAATCTCTTCTCCCAGCTGACTTTATTTAATCTGGCTTCTCACTCGGCCCAGAATTACTCTGCTTCACTTCAAACTAACTCAGCACTCTAATCTTCTAATCTTCTGGCTTCTTCTCATTTTCTGACTTGTTCCCTGTTCACTGGAGTTCTCTCTCTGCCTCCCATCTCTATTACTGTCCTGGTAAAACTGCCTCCTCTCTCTGAAAAACTTCCTTTTTTTTTTTAATAGCTGAGTAGTATTTCTTTTTTTTTTAATATTTTATTAATTTATTCTTGTTACATCTCAATGGTTATCCCATCTCTTGTATCCTCCCATTCTTCCCTCCCTCCCATTTTCCTCTTATTCCCCTCTCCTATGACTGTTCCTGAGGGGTATTTCCTCCCCCTGTATATGCTCATAGGGTATCAAGTCTCTTCTTGGTAACCTGCTATCCTTCCTCTGAGTGCCACCAGCACACAACAAGAAGATTTGTTCAACCATGTTCATAGCAGCCTTATTAATAATAGCCAGAACATGGAAACAGCCTAAGTGCCCCTCAGTAGAAGAATGGATAAAGAAACTGTGGTACATATACACTATGGAATACTACTCAGCTATTAAAAACAAAAAATTCCTGAAATTTGTGGACAAATGGATTGAGCTAGAAATGATCATAATTAGTGAGTTAACCCAGAAGCAGAAAGACTCAAATGGTATATACTCATTTATATCTGCATACTAGCCCAAGGGGCATGTCTCACGAAAGCCTTGACTTACCTGGAAACTGGGACAGAGGGGAGGACATCCTATTGGGACTCTAGATGAGAGAAGCATGGGAGAATAGCAAAGTAGAAGGATCCAGAGGGTCCTAGAAACCTACAAGTAGAACATTATGACAGGCAGATTTGGCCCAGGGGTCCCACTCAAACTAATGCACCAGCCAAGGACAGTACAGGCGGTAAATTTTAAACCCCTACCCAGATCTAGCCAATGGTCAGAACATTCTCTACAGTTGAGTGGAGAGTGAGGTATGACTTTCACACGAACTCTGGTGCCTCATATTTGACCATGTCCCTTGGAGGGAAAACCTTCCTTTTAAGTAGCTTCCTTTCCTCTCTCTTTTTGGTGAGAGTAGGGTACACCCTATTCTGTCAAATATCTGATTTGTCACCTTTTCTGCCATCAATTACATATAATTTTTAAACATCTGTGCTTGCTACCACCAAAGAACTTTACCATCGTTTGGGATTAAAGGCATGTATCACCATGCCTGGATCTAAGGTTTCTTTACCTGATACTTTCTATGTACTAGGCTGGCCTTGAACTCAGATCTGTTTGCCTCTGTCTCTTAGATTAAAGGCATGTTTGTTTTCTACCTGGATCACACAGACCTAGAAGATCTTTTGAAGTGATCTCTTGCAAGTCAGATCACCTAGAAGGTCTTTGGATGTGATCTCTTGCCAGAATAGCCAAGTTATGAATTAACTATCTTTTACAAGGATGGTTTATAATTATGTGCTATATTACCATATTGTATATATGTCTTTTTCAATGTAATAATACTTATTTGAAATATCATAATAAAGAACAAAATAAATTGAAAGCATCTCCAGAATCAGCTAATTGTAGCCAAATACTCATTATGTTTTACAAAATTCAAGTTTATTCAAAACTAAGTTATTTTCCCACTTTATATTTTAAATTATTTCTTAAGTATGTCCCCATTCTAAGGAAATGTCTCAGCCCAGTTTGAAGTATTGTGGGTTATTTGACAAGGTAACTCTTAATAAACTGTGTTCTGACCCAGTGGTCAGGAGTTAATTGCTTTTCAAATGTTTCTTACTTGTTCATCTACCAAGAAAAATAATCATCATTTTCCTCCTCCTCTTGAGTAGGGAACATGATGTTTAATGCTTCTTCCAATTAATTATTCTCCACATCTTTAGTTTTTGCTCAGACCCAGAAAAATGTAATAAAAATGTTGCATTTTCTACAAGTGCAATGGGATGAGAATTGTCACTGTGATTTTCTGCCAATTAATTAAAAAACTCCTTTAACTTCAACATTAACCTTTTTATTTCTCTTCAGGCTTAGTTCATACCTTCCTTTTTCCCTGAGTAATATAGATAAAGCTAGAATTGTTCTAATGGCACAAATTAGAAATCATTTATTAAATTGAAAAGTGGATGAAATAAGAGAAAATTTAATAAAAGTCAAGCTAATTCTACCGTGTGTCTAACAGTGTGGGATATGCCCTCAGAAAAAGAGCCCTGCAGCGAGCTCATTTTCCTTTGTTACCCTTGTTCTCTGGAGTCTTAACCCTGTTCGCTTTCATTGCTTAAGGAGCTCTAGCTATCTTTGAATAGTTTTACACACCTTATATTTTATGTACCATTTATGGTTAATCTTGGCAAGAGTTCTTCTCTGTTACTTTAGTCCATCCCACTCATGGTACGTTTCATTTTTTTCTTAAAGTTTATCAGAAGTAAGCTATTACTGATGGTCCATTAGAAATCTACTGAAAGTTCATAAACCAAAAATAAGACAGATTTAAAATGACTAGTCTTTGGATTTCCTGCTATGCGGCTACAGAATATTTTACACAATGATTACGATTCTTTGAAAAGAGGAAGTGCGTACTTAAAGACATTTTGTTAAAGTTGTAAAAGTAAAAAGGAATTAGACATTTCTGTGTAAAAAAAGATTTTTCACATTCTTTTACTGGAAAATAATCCAAAAAATCTCCACAGAATTCAAAGAAGGTTTTTTTTTTTTTTCTTTTTTTTTTTTTTTTTTTTTTTTTTTTTGGTTTTTCGAGACAGTGTTTCTCTGTGTAGCCTTGGCCATCCTGGACTCACTTTGTAGACCAGGCTGGCCTCGAACTCACAGCGATCCGCCTGCCTCTGCCTCCCGAGTGCTGGTATTAAAGGCATGCGCCACCACGCCCAGCTTCAGGTTTTTTTTTTTAAACTGCAGCATAATATTGAATTAGTTAAAATCATTTTCATGATATGAGATTATCTGTGATGATTAAATAATAAATGTAAGTAAGATATTACCACACACCATATTTGCTAAGGCATTTAAAACTGTCCTACTACATGAACTATGTACTCATGACCTCTCAGTTAAGCAGATTTACCATTTATTCCCATTTTTATGAGAAAAATAATTTAATACATCATGAAATTTCCTCAAGATTAACAGCTTAAACAGGAACTAACTTGCATGTAAAACCCATGACTCAAATTAAATCATTCATGAATTCAGGTACAATATTACAGACACACACACATCTATGAATGTCATACATTCACAATTCAGTGTTTAAAAATCCATTCATTTCAATTTTCTTTTGTTTTATTTTTTAAGAAGGGATAGTTTTTCTTTATTTTTAAACTTTTTTTTTTAAAGATTTATTTATTTATTGAGTATACAGTGTTTTGCTTGCTTGTGCACCTGCACACCAGAAGAGGGCACCAGATCTCATTATAGATGGTCGTGAGCCACCATGTGGTTGCCGGGAATTGAACTCCGGAATTTTGGAAGAAAAGGCAGTGCTCTTAACCTCTGACCCATCTCCCCAGCCTGGGATAGTTTTTCATGCCATGGATTAACAAACTTTAAAGTTCACAGGGTCCAAGAGGTTACATCAGAAATATTGTTTATATGTTTTATATTAAGCCTCACACCTAACTAAACATTCTTTATCTCTTAGCCCTGTGAGTTCATAATAAGTTCAAAGTAATATATTTATTTCTGTGTGTATCAAAATTAACTTCAAATTTGTATCAATATACCAAGACTTATACCAAAGAAACCTTTAAATCTGTATCTGTATACACAATTGTATCAAAGTTGATCTATTTTGAGAATGCCAATGGTTTTATAGTTGAAGATCAGATTTAATAATCTACCCTTTTCTCCTACTCTATATCTTTTATGATATTTCTATATTTCCCCTTCCTTTTGTTTCAATACCCTTTACTTAACCCAAGAATGAAAGATAGAGAAAAAAAAGAAAGAGAACAGTCATAGGGGAGGGGAATAAGGGGAAAAGGGGAGGGAGGGAAGAATGGGAGGACACAAGGGATGGGATAACCATTGAGATGTAACAAGAATAAATTAATAATAAAAAATTTTTAAAAAGTCCCCCCAAAAAAGAAAGAGAAATCCCTAAGTCTAACTTTCTATACTTTCCCTCTGAATATGACCATTAATAACTTATAACCATCTCTTTTATAACAGCAAGCATCCACTACCCAGGAACATAATCTAAACCCTAGCCTCCCCAATTTAGGTTCATGGGATGTTGCTTCTCTTTGGATTGCTTCGTGCTAATTTTGAGATAAGAATACATTTTGGTGAATTTCAACACATATTTGCGAACCTCACTTCCTAGGGTGACAGGCTGGATTCTCAGGATAGTGTGACAACATCCTCTCTTTACATAAACCCAAGATTGATGGGTATTAATCCTTTAGATCAGTAAGGACATTATTATCCTTTAGGTAAATAACTTACACTGTAACTTTAAAGGAAAAATGTGTTATTTTTGATCCCTAGACTGTCATTTGTAAGCAGCTTCATCCGATCAGCAGGCGGTCCCACACTAACCACATTGTGTAGACAACGCTGGTCCAGAACTCCATCCCTTATGTGCCAGGACCAAAGGCATGTGCCACTATTACCCCACTCAAATATTTTACCCCAATTCCAAGCCACTATAACTCCATAATTTATAAAACAACAAATTTGAATTGTAGTGACATTTTGAATTTGGGGAAATCTTTAAAATTATCCCATGTTTTAGTAACGTCAAACAATAAAACTGTCCTATTTCCTGTTATAGGGAAAAATGAAAACATTTATACAAAAATGCATGAAAGTAACAAGAAAATTCTAAATTTTGGGCTTGTTGTGCCTTCCATGGGGCAACAACTAAGCCCCGTGCACCATTCCTTGAAATTTAGTTGTTGCTGTACTATATCAATGTGCCCTTACCTGGAAGAGTTGACAAACATCTCCTAGCCAGAGAGCTCAGAGTCCCAGCTCCCATGTTTCCTATCAGAAAGTGTCCTTTTCCTTCCCCTACTCTTATTGCCTGTAATTTAGCATTCTATTTCTCAGTTCCCTCTTTACCCAAGTTTATCTTATTTCAAACTTTATTAGAGATGGGACAGAGAACTTTGATTATTACTGAATATATTATAACTACATGACAACAGCAATTAAAGTAAAGCTATGAAAGATCCAAGCACCTTCCATTATTATGTTTTCTTTTCCACTTGCTGCTTTAGACCTAGATCTCTCAAATGTGCTCTTCCTGTAAACCTCAGGCTCTGGTCCAAGAGAGACCATCTTCCATGTACTACCTCTTGTTAGCTTTGCTGCAAAACAGCGGCTTCTCTTTATGGAGCTTCACCCTTTACATGTATTCGGTTTGGTTCCCTGCTTTTTGGCTAGGAAACTGCCTTTCACCCATGACTGCTCAGGATATAAACTTAGATCCAAACCCCATGTTCAATTGATCACCTGTAAGGTACAGATTAATAAAACAAACATTTTCTTTATCCCTACTAGCTTCCAAGGTAACTGACACAGAGAGATAATGAATTATTTTACAAGCTTAAAGCATGGGAGTTGAGCAGAATGTCAACCTTCTAAGCAGTTTAGCTATCCCTCAGCTAAAAATCCCAAGTTACTTACCAATTAGTCATCCTTTCTAGGCTGGATATGCTCAATCAGGCTATGTCCTCTTTCTCTGTCCTTTGCTCCTTCTCTAGCCACGTGGTCTTCTCTAGACTGTACAACCCAGGTATCTCTGCTCTGCCTACCTCTCTTCTGCAACGTTCCAGGTTTCAGTATTTTTTTAGTCAATCAGCTTTCAATTAGGTAGAGAGCAATTTCTTTCTTTATCTCCTGACCTTGTGTTCATTGAGTAGAGAGTTTGTAGATTTTCTGTTATCTCTAAGGTTGTTGAAGTCTAGCTTTACCCCTTGGTTATATGATTAGATAGAAGGAGTTATTTCAATTTTCATGTATTAGTTGAGGATTTCATTATGATCAATTATATGATCAATTTTCAATTTTAGAGATTTCATGAGGTGCTGAAAAGTAGTTCTATACATATTTGTATACATAAGTTCTATACATAAGTTCTATACATAAGTTCATTTCATTCATGATATCTGTTAGTCTCATTAATTCTGTTTATATTCTGTCTAGATGACCTGTTCATTGCAAATTGAGGGGTTTTGAAGTCTCCCCCTATTACTTTGTGGGGTTTGATGTGTGATTTAAGCTTTACTGATGTTTCTTTTACAAGTGTCATTATGCTAATCTTCGAGGTATAGATGTTCAGAATTAAGATGTCCTCATGCTGGATTTTTCATTTGATGACTATGAAGTGTCCTTCCTCATCTCTTTTGGTTAATTTTGGTTGAAAGTCTATTTTATTTGATATTAGAATGGCTACTAGAGCTTGCTTCTTGGGTGCATTTGCTTAGAAAACCTTTGTCTAGCTTTTTACTCTGAGGTAATATCTATCTTTGTTGCTGAGTTATGTTCCTTGTACATAACAGAATAAGGATACTGTTTACATATTCATTTTTGGCTACGTTTTTTATTGGGAAATCAAGTTAATTCATGTTGAGAGATATTAATGACCATACACTGTTATTATCTGTCATTTCATTGGTGGTGGAGGTAGTGTGTGTGAGTGTGTGTGTGTGTGTGTGTGTGTGTGTGTGTGTGTGTGTGTGTGTGTCTGTGTGTCTGTGTGTGTGTTTCTCTTCTTTTGGTTTTGCTACAGTGGAGTTATTTATTTCCTGTGGTCTCTTGGGTATGCTTAAGTTCCTTCATTTGGACTTTTCCTTCTGGTATCTTTCTTAAGGCTAGATTTTTGGATAGATATTGCATAAATTTGGTTGTCTCATGGAATATCTTGTTCTCTCCATATATGGTGATTGAAAGTTTTGCTGGGCATAGTAGTTTGGGCTGACATTTGTGGTCTTTTAGGATCTGCAAGACATCTGCCCATGCCTTTCTTATTTTAGTGTCTGTGTTGAGAAGTCAGATATAATTATGATAGGTCTTAATACAATACTTGGTCCTTCTCACTTGTAACTTTTCACATCATTTCTTTGTTCTATATATTTAGTGTTTTAATTATGTGATGGGAGGGTTTTATTCTCTTATCAACTCTATTTGGTGGTCTGTAAGTTTCTTATATGTTAAGGTTGGGGAATTTTACTTCTATGCTTTTGTTGAAAATATTATCTGGTCCTTGGAGCCGGGGACCTTCTTTTTCTTATATTTCTATTATTCTTAGGTTTCATCCCTTCATAATGTCCCTGAATTCTTGGAGGTTTTGTGTCAGTAACTTTTTAGATTTAATATTTTCTTTGACTGATATATTAATTTTTTCAATTGTATCTTCTGTACTAGAGATTCTTTCCTCCATCCTTTTTATTCTATTGATGATGCTTTTATGTCTGTAGTTCCTGCTTTCCTCTCTAAGATTTTTTTTTTTTTATCTCCAGGATTCCCTCAGTTTGTGTTTTCTTTACTGTGTGTATTTCCATTTTCAGGCCAAGGGCCAGCAGTTGGACCTCAGGAAATAGCCTGTATCGCTCTTCTGCTGGCTTGGTCCCAGTTGGACCTCAGGGAATAGCCTGTATCGCTCTTCTGCTGGCTTGGTCCAGGTTGAACTGCAGGCAGGGGCTGTGGTTGTTGGGGTTGGAGGCTGTAACCTGAATAATCCTGGGGTCTTGTCTGGCAGCTCCCCTCAGAAAGGCATCCAGTGTTCTACTATGTGTTGTTTTATTGGAAAGTTTAGTCTTTTAGAATCAATAGTTATCAATGAGCAAATTTTATTAGTTCTTCTTATTTTGGTATTACAGTTGTAAGAAGACTCCCTTTTTTGTTTTTTTGTTTTGTTTTGTTTTTGTTTTTGTTTTTTGGTCTAAAATTAATTATTCTATGCATTTTTTTTGGTTGCAGTTAATCTCTTCAAATTTCTTTCTAATTATTTCTGTAGGAAAAGTTTTATGCTAAGATACTGTTAACATTCATTTTATTGTGGAGTGTTTTTATTTCTCAGGCTATTGTAGTTGATAAATTTTGCTGAGTATTCTAGTCTAGGCTGGCCTCTCTGGCTTCTTATAGTTTGTGAAACATCTATCCAGGACTTTCTGGATTTTAGAGTCTCTATTGAGAAGCTGGGTGTTATTATAATATGTCTGCCTTTATAAATATTGTTTTCTCTTTTCCGTGCAGCTTTTAATATTCTTTCTTTTTGATTTGCTCGCATATTAAATGTTATGTGACTTTTGAGGTCTTGTACACTTTTGGTTTGTATCCTTCTTGTATCTTGATAGGAATCTTTTTTTTTTTTAGGTTTGGAAAATGTTTTTGTATGATTTTTTAAAAAGTATTTTCTGGACCCAAACCTGGGTTTCTTCTCCTTTTTCTAAACCTATTACTTGTAGATTTGGTTTTTACACCATGTCACAGATTTTCTGGTAGTTTTGTGTCAGGGTTTTGTTTGCTTTGTTTTTTTTTTTTTCAACATTTAACATTTTGTTTGACTTCAGAATTCATTTCTTTTCATTTGTGTTCAACACTAGATATTCCCTCTTCCATGTCTTCTATGCTGTAGATAAGAACATTCAGAAATTTAGATACACCAAGATAGGAAAGATGTCTTCTTCAGGGCTGTCAAATACAAATAACCCAAATACTAACAATGTAACATTTATATAATGACTTATTGTGTCATGGTTCTTCTTGCTATAGATAATCTAATGTATATATGTGTAATAATATAAATGTATATGTAAAAAAATAAAAGAAGGAAAATATAAAAAAGATTATCTCTTAAGTGTTTGATTTCCTAATTCTTTTATTTTCAGTTTTATCTATGTTTTGGGTTTCCTAACTGATTTTATTTCTACTTTCATGTTTTTAAATTATTTTCCTTATTTAATTCCATTATTTTTGTTTTCATATATTTCATTAAGGAATATATAGATACCTTCTTCAAGGTCCTTGAACAAAGTCATAATTGCTAATTATATTTTTTGTTTTATGCTTCAGATATATTATATTTCCTCTGATTTACTATAGTATGGTTACTGGAGACATATTTTATTGGTTACTACTGATTGCTTTTATTATGCTGATGTCTGCATGTCTAGTGTTGGGATGAATGATGTGACTGTAGGTTATTAATACCTGTACTTGCCTTTGTTAGTGTTGTCTGTTGCAGCATTGGTCTTATGAAAGTGTGATGTCCTTTGATTACCTAGTAAGAGATGATTCTTCTAGTTGGTGTGTGGCATACATGAAGAAATAAAAAGACGATTTATTGCTCAGAATGTTTTAGATGATAATCATGAGATTGCTTAGAAACCAATAATCATGCATGACAATTCACATAATAAACCTCTTTTATATGTCTATATCTACATTTGCTATACAATTACTGATAATTTAATGAATGAACAGCACTAATGCAATAATTTTATTGACATATATCATATATACATATATATATATACATACAGAGATACATATATAGACATTGTGTGTATGTGTGTGTACATTTGCAAAAGTACATTAAAAGAGACCATATTGAGACATCATATTCCATGGAGCTGAAGTTACAAAAATTATGAGCATTGACACTTGGGATGGAATCTGGAACCTTGTGTCTCAGGGTCCCCTGCTTGCTTCCTCAGGAAGAGAGAGCCATGGGTCTAAGAGGAAAGAACGTGAAAGTAATCAGGACAGAGATAAAAGGATCCTGTTCACACCTAGAGGCAGGAACATTAGAAGTTGCAGTTGGAATGGGAAGAGAAGATCTTGCAAGTGAGTTATGGGGAGACAAACGATTATGTGGAGAACTGAGGATAAAAGCCTCTGGACCTGAAGTGAGAGTTGGAGTCTCCAGTGAAGGGTATTGAGGTAGAAACACGGGCATTTATAAGAATGTTGTTACTGCTCTGAGAGCGTGGTAGCTTAAAGTAGGACAAGAAGAATAAAATGATTATTCCATATGAGTCTCTGCCAGTTGGGGTAATAGGAGATCCCAGTAGATAGCATTTCCAGTTATACAGTCTGATGCTGAGCATAGGGAAAAGGAGGATGTTTGGGTCTGCCTCAAAGATTGGTGGAGTCCCCAGAAGAATGGAGGTAGGAAGAGTAGAGAGATTTCTTTATGCATTCTGCTACAAGGATGTGAAGGACCTCAGGGAGAATGAAATGACAGACAGGCATAATGGAAATTACGAACCTGAGGCGAGGTAAGGTGTGGCCACTGGAATTCAAGGCAGTAAGTCATGTCTCAAAGCATCTGATATTAATCGTTAATGTGTCTTTCTTTTATTGCAAATTAGAACCCTATTAGTTGCTTCCATTCAGTGCTTCCTTAACAGAGTCTGAAAAGATAATTTGCTGCTAAGGTCCTTTTTGATCATATAGACCCCACCTTTAAAGCACAGAGTAATCTCCATTTCAATACAATTACACTTTCAAAGTAAACATAAATAAAATGTCCTGTGTACCATATCAGATGTTTTATTCATAAAATGTATGAATTAAGATACAGATATTCTTGGAATTAACAGTTTGTTTATCATATTTCATACCTTAGTTATTGCATTTTACACGAGTTTAAAGAGTAGCTTATAAGTTTCTAAATACCCACAACATTTTTGTTTATTTATTTGTTTGATTGTTTATGTGTATATCTGTGTGTGTGCATTCATGCATATGTATATAGATTTGCATAAGTACAGTGTTCTAAGAAGCCAAAATGAGACATCATATCTCATGGAACAGATGTTACAAAAAATTATGTGCCCCCAGCTGCAGGAGCAAAGAACTTAGCTTGTGTCCTTTGCAAGATTAGTGTGTCATCTTAATAGCTGAACAATCAGTTTTCAAGTAAAAATATATTAAATGTGCTTTTTAAATTTCTAAAGCCACCTTGAGTGAGGCTGGAGCTGCTTCTTGGATTGCTTCGAGTTACTGAGTGTTGGTTCAGAGTGTATTGTACATTGTTGCTGAAACTGTCTGCCACTGGTGCATTGAATGGATTAACAAAATTGGATCATACTTTTAAGAGCTGAAAAACAAAGCCCTTCCCTTGAGTAAAGGAGAATACAACTTCAATACCTTGAAGAAATGGTTTGGAAATAACTGTTTCATTAGTTTATGTGTTGAAGATGATATCTTTATCTGCCACATAATGTTACCATTTGTAAAGAGAAAATGTGGAAAGACTCATAGACACAAAAAAGACCAGATAAGAGCTTAGAGAAGATAACCATAATAGGTCACAGAGAGAATACTTAGGAGAAATTAAAACTACCGACACTTCAGACTTGGACTTCAAACCCCTTGAACTGAGATGAGCCAGTTATTCTAGTTACACAGGCTGTGATATTTTGTTTAAGCTGCTATTAGAAATGAGTACAGGTGTAAAGTAAAATAAACACATTTGGAATATAACTGTTCTACTCAGTTTTGAAAATCAATCTAGTTCTAATAATTCTATGCTTATATTTGCTTTTCCACATGCTTAAAATGAAGAAACAGATGGCATGTTCAATGATGAGAACATTGATGGACTCTACATACTATGCAAATCTTGGGTCCAAAATCCATAATGTCAGTCTGCCACTATGAAATTTATTATCTAAAATTATCTTTTTATATTATAAAAATACGATGTTTAAATGTGTATCAACTGTGTTAAATTATGCCTAAATTAAAGCACATTTTAGGGGTACTCAACTGTGTTAAATTATGCCTAGGTTGCTGTTAAAGCACATTTTAGGGGTACATCTATAAAGGTGCTTCTAAAAATGATTAACATTTGAATCAGGAACTAAAAGATCTTTCACCCTCACTGATTTGAAGAAGGCAAGAATGAAACAAAATAAATATTCTATTAATTCCTATGGTCAGATAGTGGGGCTTTTGATTTTTATGCATTTAGATACAGGAAGACATGAACAGACCTTCTTGCTCAGAATGTTTTATTTGATAATCATGAGATTGCTTAGCAATAAATATCATGGATGACAATACACATATTGAACCTGTTATATATCTATATGTATCATACAATTTCTAAGGGTTTGATGAGTAGTACTAGTGCAATAATTTTCTTGATATATATATGTATATGTATACAAATAGAGATATAGACATTGTGTTTGTACATATATTTGCATAAGTACAATAAAAGACTCAAAAATGAGGCATCAGACTCTATGGAGTTGAAGTTACAAAAATTATGAGCAACCAGCTACAGGAGCAGATACTTAAGCTTGTGTCCTCTACAAGTGCAGTATGTGTTCTTAACACCTGAATAATTTGTTTTTTAAATGAAATTATTTTAAAGGGTATATATATACATATATATATATATATAATTCTATCTAAAGGCTATATGTATACACACACACATATATTATGTATAAGTGAGACTGTGTGGCAATCTCAATTATTGAACTAAGAAATTAGTAATAGTGGGTATGAGTTACTTAAGTATGAACTGACATATATAAAAAGTGAATAACGATTTCAAGAAATGGCTCAAACTGATGATATTGCTACAGTAAGACATACAAATGGTCTAGCAGAGGAAGGATAGCAGGTTACCAAGAAGAGACTTGACACCCTATGAGCATATACAGGGGGAGGTAATCCCCCTCAGGAACAGTCATAGGGGAGGGGAATAAAGGGAAAATGGGAGGGAGGGAGGAATGGGAGGATACAAGGGATGGGATAACCATTGAGATGTAATAAGAATAAATTAATAAAAAAAAGAAAAATTCTATGCAGCTATTTCTTTTATATAAGCTTTGACTGTGTTAAATGACACAAGAACATGAGTTTACCTCTGAGAACTGCCTAAAAACTAGTTAGAAAATTTGATTTTAACAACCCAATTTTTCTATAAATAAATGTACATTAAGCAAGGAGATAACAGAAAATCCATTTGAAAAAAAGCATCAATAGTGTAGACACTAATGATTAGAGAAAAATGAACTTTGAAGTGGTAAATAAATACAATATTGGTATGGAATGAAAGACTGATATGCAAGAATTATTATGAATATATACACAATTTGTGCAAAGCACAAAACCACCAAAGTTATCACAGAGAATGAGGAGGCCTAATGTATGCGCAATAGCTTATATGTATATTAAGAAATGTTGAAACTATTATACTTACTTTTCATTAAAATTTCCAGGTAAACTTAACCATCCTTCTCTCTACCATAGCAGCTTATACTATCATAAGTGTGAACATTTTTTTGTGTCTTCTTTCATTTAATAATTGTGCTTGTCCAAAACAAAGCTTTAGCAAAATATCTGACCTCCCTACAATGCTTCTGCCAGAAACAACACTTTAGAATTCATAAAGAAATCTTTTATAGTCATATCATTCTCTATCTAGAGGACTCTTGCTAATTCTATCCAGTTGCACTATTCTTTATAGTTTTCATATAATAAAGTTAGACTTGAACAGCAGAATTTTCTGTAAGTCCTAGGTGTAGTATTGCTAGAGTGAATATCCACTGCTGCTAAATGCCTCAGATAAATGGAGTTTTCAGTCATAAATAAAGTAAATGTATAGTTCTAAAATCTATATATTGAATAATGCTATTCATATGAAATATACTATTGTCCTATTTAGCTTTAATTTTCAACTTGATATGGCCTAGAATCAGCGCAGAGGAACTTATCTATTGGGGACTTTCCTAAAACAGACCATGAGTATGTCTGTTAGAGTGTCTTGAAAATTAACTGGTTCAAGAAGACCCATTTTACTATAAGCACTTGTTCCTGTGCAAGTGGTCTTGGGATCTACAAAAGGCTAGCTAAGCATGAGGCAGCGAGTAAGGAACTAAGGTGTTTCACCATTGTTTCTCCTTCAATTCCATATACTGAGTTTCCGACATAGCTTCCCATAGTGATGAACTATTTCCTGGAAGTGTTAGCAAAGTAAATCATTTCCTCTCTCAGGTTACTTTTGGTACGAATGTCTTATGACAGGAATGGGAAGCAAGTGAGAACCACAACATGTATTCATCCTTGGAGATAAAAGATTATCAGCAGTCAAGGGATCAAGGAAGATGTGTGGACGGTGACTGTTAATGAGTAAAATGTTTCTGTTGGGATAGAACATGACTCCCATTTGATAATCCTGCAAGTAGGTACACCTGTACTATATTAAAATCTGATGAATCGCAATTCTAAACTGATAAAAGCTATGATATTTAAATTCTATACCAGTAGTATATCTATATGTTATGATAAAACTATCTTTAACATAACTTGACTGTAAAGTATTACTCGTATTAATGAGTCTCTAAATGTCAGCTATATTTCCATACACCTTACTGAACACAGTGAAATTTTAACTTCTGAGCTCCAAATGACTAAGATTTGGTGTGGCAAGTGACCTGTCTTCTGTCACTTCATCTTATTATATTACTTTTCCTTGACTTAACCATTTAAATTATTCTGTGGTTATAAAAGAGTGGTCCTCCATAGTATGCACCTTTGAATCTCTCATCCATTCAATCATTATGCACCCATTTATTTTATCTTTAACTCATATGTGCACTAATGTGCACTATAGTTAACCCCATTGGAATCACCTAGCATTGTTCTTCATTTTTAATGAAGATGACAAAAAAAAATTTCAAATTTTCTGTCTGTCCTCATTCCTTTCAAAATTAAATGATTTTCCACTCAAAACTTGTAATAGGTTTGACTTTTGAAGAATAGAAAGTGATGGTTCTTCCCAATGAATAAATCAGAGACTTGTGTGTAGCCAGGTACAGTGGCACGCATCTGTAATTCCAGCACTTAGGGAGGCAGAGGCAGGCAGGTCTCTGCAAGTTTGAGGCCAGCCTGGTCTAGAAAGTGAGTCCAGGACAGCCAAGTCTACACAGAGGAATCCATATAACATGGTTTTAGCAGAGGAACCCAGAAAATTGTTAAAAGTGATCAACTTAGCTGGGAATTAAAAAGCGTACTTGTAAACACAACATTAAAGGTAATGGTTGACCTGAGTTTCTTTATTTAAAAGAATGTATGTATGTAGAATGACATGTCTAAAATAAATAATTTCAGCATTTAGCTAAGATATCTGGGCTTATAAGAAATTAATAAGACACTTAAAAAGGAAAGAATGAAAGAAAGAATATTGGTGAATTGTGAAATCTACCCTTCCAAGATTTCTTGTAATTGATACAATTAGAAGATGAGATATGTATATCATTGGAATATAAAAATTAGTAGATACAGTCAATTAAAAACCATCAATTAACTTTGACATTTTCAAATGGGAATCTTTTCAAGTAAACAATAGGAAATAAATTAAGAGGCACAGGACAAAAATATCTTTTGAAGTCTCAATTCTGGTTTTGTAGAAAATAACACACTGTTCTACTAATAATACTAAAACGTCCCATTTAAAAAATGCTTCATATAATTTGAGCCAACATTTAGCTAGTATAGTTAGTTTTATTTCTAAAATCTAAAATGAAAGTAGTTAGGAATCACTTGAATGAATGAAATGTGTTTTGTGAAGTTTTAAATTTGTTTTTTAAGTTCATTGTGTAATAAGCCTAAATTACCATAACTTTGTTTGTGGTATTTAATTACATAAAAAATATTATATCTATTTTGTGTGTATGGGTGGGAGACTTGCATGCCAAGGCAAGAATGTGGAGGTTAAAGACAACTTTCAGGAACTTATTTTCTGCTTCCACTAACTATATAGATCTGACGGGTCAGTTCCAGAGTCTGACGTTTGGTGGCAACTGCCCTTTCTCATGAATCCACGTTACCAGGGATCTGCTAATTGCTCAGCACACACTACCACTTGGGCTATGTCTTCATCACAAAATCACTTCTACACTTGTGTTAAACATTTAGAGCATGTGGAAACTTTACTTTTATTTCCCTAAATTTAAATTTTATCTAATTATACTTCTTACATTTTATTTTTATTTTAACTTCATTGTTGTCTGATAATATATGTTGAAGGATTTCTAGACTATCTAATCTGTTAAACAATGCTTTATATCTCTAGAGTGTGCTCAATCATGGTGATAATTTTCATGGGATTGTATTTCCCTAATACTAGGTAAGATATTCAATAAACACCAAATAAATCAAATGAATTGGAGGTACTATTTAGAACAAATGCAGCTTCATTGATTTGTCTGCTTAACTTCACAGACAGTGAAGTGAAATCTATTCTCTCACTATGGTAAATTATGTCCTAACTGGCTGTTTATTATTTCCTAGTTACTTATATACAACATCATTAGATGCAAACTTTTAGACAGTGAGATCCTAAAGAAGAAAATTCAGCTTCTGTGTCATTAGTTAAGACATTTTTTTTTACCGTAACAATTATTATTTCAATTGAATTTTTGTTCTTATAAATTAATTATGCTTTAGTTTCTGTTAACTGTTATTGATGTTTATTTTCTCCAAAATTAAAATCCACAATTAAATGCATGCTCTTAAAACTATAAAATGACTGTTTGAAAACATCCTTTCACCCTTTGTAACAAAGTTGCAATTAATCAGAGGATGCTGGAGAAAAAAAAAAACCACAAAACATATTATAGAAAACAAATGAACGTATTTCCTGATTCAGAAAAGAACTAGGTTCTATGCCATGAGTAATTTGCCCATTACCAGGGTTGTTTTGGCAGTGAAATGTTCTAAATTGCCAATTCAAAGGCTTATATACTACCTAGCTTGTGAAAAACAGACATCAGCAAGACTGTCAATGCAAAAGAATCAACATTACCTATGAACCGATACCCTGACAACGTCTTTTTTAGTGCTATAGGACCTTCAGCTCACAATACATCTCCACAACAGAGGACAGAATTTTAGTAAAATTTACTGACAATGTACCACAGAAACTTCTCTGTGAGACAATAAACCTCAGCTATCCAAGTCCAGTAAGGCCTGGCTTCGTGCTAGAACTGGTGAAGGTATGCTCATTCTTGAGTTTTGTAGCTTATTACTTGGACTGTGCCACTCTTTATGATTTCTGTATCCTTTGGAGTTTTTTCAGATATTAAATATAATTCTCTAGTTATTCCAGGCCTCTTTATAATAACCAGCTATACAATGAGAGTTATATCCAAATTACCATAGGTTTATATGTCCTTGTATAATATTGAAAGCTGACTTGCTCTTTGTCTTTTTTCTTATCTTCATTGGTTCCACTGTTTGGGGAAGTCATACAGTTTCACTGCAGTTTTGATAACCATATTTCTGATATATATATACTGCTATTAAATATTTACTTTTGTTGTTTTATCTAGACTATGTTCTTTTAATTAGAAATTATGAAAAGCTTTTTGCAGTTTCCATTTATTCAAGAATGACAGCTTTTCACATAGCACAAAGCATTTGCCTTATATGTTTGATCTAGTTTCATTTTTGTTTGCAGTGACATATCCAGAAGGAGAGTTTGTGACACTATCATTCTGAGTCATCAAGCACAGATGCATTGCATTTAAACACATTATTCTAAGCTGCATCAAAGATATGGATGTCCCAGAAATTACTGCAAATAAGAAAAATTGACATTACTTAAAGCAGCAGTACTCCTATTAGTCAGTGAGAGGTTTTAACCATTTATAGGGGCTATTTAGTTTTCTCTTGTGAGTTTTTCTTAATGTTTAGAAATATTAGATAGGTATATTGCAGCCATGGATTTCTTTATCATAATCTCTACTTTAAATTTGCAAGTTAAAGCCAGGTATGGTGGCACATGCCTTTAATCCCAGCATTCGGAAGGCAGAGGCAGTCGGATCACTTTGAGATCAAGGCCAGCCTAGTCTACAAAGAATGTCCAGGACAGCCAACACTACACAGATAAACCCTGTCTCAAAAATATGTATATTTCAAGTTAAGATATGCGCATATATGTGCTCATTACACGCCAAATAGCTCTTTCCCCCACTGAACATTAATTCTCTGTCTGCAGTTTCTTCTTTAACATATTTGTCCATTTGTCCCATGCATCACCCAAAATGACAACATAAATTATTTTTATCTTTTTAAAAATTATCCCTCACAGCTGTAATTACCAAATGGTAGCTGCTCAGACAAAACCTCAAACTAGAAACTGTTTTGCCCTCACATCCATATCTAACCACATAGCTACACATTTTTACACAGTCTTTGTACTTACATATTGATTATAATTGCCCTGTCACTATAGATATAATGGATATTCTCATGAGAGCTAATTGAGCTGCAAGTTCCTTACCGTCTGAAAGGGTAATTTGCAACTGTAAATGTGACCTGTAATTTTTTTTCTATCCCCAATTTTATTGGAGAAAAATTTATTATTCTCAACAAGTAAAATCAATTATGATTCTAAATATTCTATTACACCTCCACAAATTTCATTTGGGCCTCGTTCTTTTAAGTGTACTAACTCTTTTTAAAATGAAACTATAGTATAATTTCTCAGGCACCAGGTTATTCTACATGCATCAGATCTAATACCTTTTGAATCTACTGACTATTTTTAAACTCGTTTTTTTTTTGGGGGGGGGGTTTACTTAATGCTATACCAATCTCAAATTCTTTTCTAACCATCCAGGTTTTTCTCTTCTTCTTTGTATATGTATCTTAAAGAGATAATCACACCAAGTGATAAGTCCATTGAAAAACTTATCAAACTATATTTATGATATTATTTTCATTAAAATATCCCTTATTCGTCTTTCAAAAGATCTTTTCAGTATACTTTGACACGCTTCATTTAGCAAAATATATTCCACTCACAGTGTCATGTTTTAAAATATTTTGATGAATCATCTAAAAGGCTTACATATGTACTAGGATAATACAACATAGCAAATGTATAGTAATATTTTCATCCTATACACCAAAATAACTAGAACTCTGTTTAATGTGTCCTAATACATGCCCTCTGCTATATTTAGTCACTATTAAACAGCCAGACTTTAAAATAATCCTCCATAGAAAAGATAAATAGGACAGTGGAAGACTCCTGTAGGGCACTAAGGTGCCATAAAATAGATTAAATGAGGGGAAAAAAACTTTCAAAGACCATAGAAGGTGAAGGACAGTATGAAGTTTTGAAAAGAAAAAAGAAACTATTTGTTTATTCCTTCCAATATGTTCCCTGGAGACCAAATTCTCAAGTTTGATCTATGTATCAAGGAGAAACGAATAGAAACAACACTCTCAAGGGAATTTAGCTGTAAGCAAATAAATTGGTGATGCCGATTTTAAAACACATTTTCTATCTATTTGGTGTGTTTTTGATTCTCACGATGACATTATAACTACTAGTTTACAACTTTGTAGCAGGCAACCTCAAATTGTATGGCTCATGTGTATAAGAGCAGAGAGAAAAAAAAAACAGTTTTGCTTTCTATTGCCTGGTACTAAATGTAAACAAATATGTAAATCAGTAAAACAAATAGTTGTCTTTGCATTTTATCTTGGCTCAATGAGCTTTCTTGTATGCCCCATATCCTAGGTAATAGTAAAATAAGCTAATTTTAGACCAACCAACACTTTTCAACTCAGCGGAGACAAATATAATCATTGAAAATTATTTCTATGCTCTGTAGGGTTATATTTAGCTATGAAAATAAACAAAACACAATAAACGTCTAAGACATCAGGAAGGCAAGAGTTTCATTTCCTTTAACAGAACAGAAGGCCAGCACCCAGGTGTCTAGATTATTGCTGGAATACCATGGAATACCAACCCCTCCTACTCCAGTGGTTCTCAAATATCCTAATACTGTGATTTTTTTAAATGCAGCTACTCACTTTGTTGTTACTTTTTAAATATAATTTTGCTACTGTTATGAATCATAATGCTTATATATGACATGCAGTATATCTAATATGTAATCCTGTGAGGTTGCTCCCACAGGTTGAGAACATCTCTCCTACTCAGCTTTACATGCTTTCATATAAGAAGTGGCTTATATGAATTATAAAAAATATTGCTAATTTTATGAGTTTTTAAAATCCTTTTTTGTTTAACTAACAATAGATAATTTTCTCCATAAAATATATTTTATAGAATTTCTGTCTCCCAACTCCTCTTAAATCCTCCTCTCTTCCACACTGACCTAAATCCCCACTTTTTTTCCTTCTCTCTCATTAGAAAATGAGCAGGAAAACCACCATCAACATAAAAAACAAATACAAACCAGAATAGAGTAAACCAAACAAGAAGAAAAAAAGTTGAGCTAAAGAAAAAGCACAAGAGAAATAAATGTCTTACCAGAGATCCAAGATGGTGACACTGACCAAGCAGGGCGTCAGATCAGTGTGACAGAACCTAGGGATTGGGCTGAGGGCTATAGACAACAAGATCTGAAAAACCTTAGGTGAGAGGGGTACACCCGATGGGTGCAGACCACAGGTGGGTCTGGCCTCAGGCCAACCAACTGGTCCATGGAGGACTGGTGACCACTCCCCAAAGACTGGCCACATACACTCCAATGAGCTGCAGTTGCATCCTATATCTTAGACTCTGTATTTGGGAACGAACTGTGGGCAGTGAAGCACCAGCATCTGCATCTGCTGGCCCAAGGGAGAACTGGAAGATCTGACCTCAAAGAACCCATCCAGTGCACAGAAAGCCTTAAGGTCTTATGGCTGATAGCAGCGTCTTCAAAGCTCAGTGAAGAACAGCTAATTCCCACTACACCCGGACTTCTATGAAGGGAAGCTGTTTTAGAATGGTCGAATAACTAGCTTATTTCCTTTGCATGTCACCGAGGACATGTGATATACACACATCGCTGTTGTCTCACAAAGAGCTGGAAAACACCAACCATATAGTAGCAATGTAGGGGTCCTGTAAGAATTGAGGTCAGTGGCCTGAAAGCATGGACTACTACATTTTATGCAACTAGACCACACTCACTGTTTTTCTACCCTTTCCACTTAAAGAAGTTTCAAAGAATCCAGCCAAAATAAAGACTGGATAAGGTCCATGACTCATAGCATAATGACTCAGATTTCTATTTTAAATTTAAATAATATTTAATGCCATATTCAGGAAGCTCTGAGTGGGGGAAAAAGCAATTGAAAAAATAAGTTTAGCATCAAACTGCTAGAATAATCAGAAAAGATGTTAGAATCAGCTGATAAATATTTTAAGCAGTCATCCTAAAAGTGCATCAAAAAGCATTTTCAAATAAATTGCACAAATAACAAAGTCTTAGGAAATAATATCAGCAAAGAAAAAGAAAATGAAATTTTAAGGCTATAAGAATGACTATGGAAAATACAATGAGGAACAAAGCTAAGCAGAAGGGATTGACAGAACCATGGGCAGTATGTAGGAAACCTGGAAATACAACATTGGACATTACAAGATCAGAAAACTCTTTTTTTTCTTATCTTTCTTTTTTTTTAATGAAAAATAAATTCATTCATATTACATTTCAATTGCTATCCCATCCCATGCATCCTCCCATTTAGCCCTATCTCCCGCTTTCACCCCATTTCCCTTCCCTATGACTGTGACTGATGGGAGCCTCAAACTATGGCACCAGCCAAGGACAATACAGGCCATAAACTTCAAACCCTTACCCAGATCTACCCAATGGACAGGACCTTCTTCACAGTTGAGTGGAGAGTGGGGTATGACTTTCACATGTACTCTGGTGCCTCATATTTGACCATGTCCCCTGAATGGGGAGACTCGGTGGCACTCAGAAGAAGGACAGCAAGTTACCAAGAAGAGACTTGATACCCTATGTGCATATACAGGGGGAGGAAGTCCCCGTCAGTCACAGTCATGGGATAGGGGAATAAGGGGGAAATGGGAGGGAGGGAGGAATGGGAGGATTCAAGGGATGGGATAACCATTGAGATGTATTATGAATAAATTAATAGAAAAAGAATATGATGTTAGGGTATCAGGTTTCTTCTTGGTAGTCCGCTATCCTTCTTCCGAGTGTCTTTGGGCTTCCCCATCAAGGGGACATGGCCAAATATGGGGCACCAGAGTTTATGTGAAAGTCAGTCCCCAGTCTCCACTTAACTGTGGAGAATAGTCTGTCCCTTGGTTAGGTCTGAGTAGGTCGTTGATGATGACTGCACATATTGTCCTTGGTTGGTGCCATAGATCAAGCAGAACCCTTGGGCCCAGATCTGCCCATCATAGTGTTCTTCTTGTAGGTTTCTAGGACCCTCTGCATCCATCTATTTCCCTATCTCCTATATTTCTCCTACTTAGATTGTCCTCACCACTATCCCATATTCCTGGTAAATAAAGACTTTCATGAGACATACTCCTTGGGCTAGTGTCCAGATATAAGTGAGTATATACTATTTGAGTCTCTCTGCTTCTGGGTTAGCTCACTCATTATGATCATTTCTGGTTCAATCCATTTGTTCACAAATTTCGAGAATTCCTTGTTTTTAATAGCTGAGTAGTATTCCATAGTGTATATGTACCACAGTTTCTTTATCCACTCTTCTACTGATGGACACTTAGGCTGTTTCCATGTTCTGGCTATTATGAATAAGGCTGCTATGATCATGGTTGAGCATATGTCCCTGTTATATGCTGTAGCATCTTCTGGGTATATTCCAAGGTATGGAATAGCTGGGTCTTGAGGAAGCCCTATTCCTAGTTTTCTGAGATAGCACCAGATAGCTTTCCAAAGTGGCTACACTAGACTACTTCCCACCAGCAATGAAGGCGTGTTCATCTTTCTCCACATCCTCACCAGCATGTGGTGTCACTTGAATTTTTGATCTTGGCTGTTCTGGTGGGACTAAGATGGAATCTCAGAGTTGTTTTGATTTGCATTTCTCTGATGACCAAAGAGGTTGAGCATTTCTTTAAGTGTTTCTCAGCCATTTGATATTCCTCTGTTGAAAATTCTCTGTTTAGTTGTGAGCCCAATTTCTCAATTGGGTTATTTGGTTTGGTGGTGTTTAATTTCATGAGTTCTTTATATATTTTGCATATTAGACCTTTGTCAGATGAAGGGTTGGTGAAGATCTTTTCCCAGGCTGTAGGCTGTCGCTTTGTTCTCTTGACAGTGTCTCCTGCCTTACAGAAGCTTCTCAGGCTCATGAGGTCCCATTTATTAATTGTTGACATTAAGGCCTGGGCTGTTGGTGTTCTGTTCAGGAAGTTGTCCCCTGTGCCAATGTGTTCCAGGTTCTTCCCTACTTTTTCTTCTAACTGATTTAGTGTCTCTGGTTTTATGTTGAGGTCTTTAATCCACCTGAATTTGGAAAACTCTTTTTTCTATTGGAGCAAAAGGTGTGCCAGGGATATGAGAGAGACATGAAAGTCTATGAAGAGATATAAAATTGAAAAAATAGATATTTATCAACTAATATGCAAAATATTTAGAGATATATTTAAATCCCAAATACAATGAATTTATGGTTTTATGTATGACAAAAACACCAGCCACAAGTTTATGGAGACATTGACCACCGGTTGAGATTGCATACTTCCCTTTCAGAAGAATAAAATTCATATCTCAGCACCTTTAAGTCTGGGAGACTGATGTTTGCTCTGATGTTAAGATGTCTTAGCATTTACATGGCACTACAACACACACACACACACACACACACACACACACACACATACACACACAAAAAAACCACACACAAACAGGCACATACACATGCATATTAATAATAAATACATACAAATATTTTTAAGAAGTAAAACATCTGAAAAGAAAAAATATAACAATATAATATGTCTAAGCCGATAGAGGTAATTTACACATTCTCATACATATTAATCCAGTTTATCTATCTGGAACCTGTGTGTATATACATATACAGATATAGATATAGATGTGTTTTCATTATAAAATACTGCTATATATTTTTTAAAAGAGCTATCCTCTATTTTGTGTATTCCAGAAAATAAATGGAAAATGTTTTTCAATTGATATCATAATGATATTAATCAGATCCCAGAATCATCTAAATAAAAATACCAAATAGAATTCAGAAATACATAGAATAGGTTATATATTTTAATATGATGAGTTTTCTTTCAGAAATACAAACTTGTTTTGAGATATCTAAGTCAACACCTACAATGACAAAACACTCATCCTTAAGCAAACAAACAATAAGCAGCACAAAGAAGAAAAATCATATCAGTATATAATCATATGCAATAGCAGAGTGTGGGAAAATGGAAGAAACATTCTTAATAGATCTTAGAGAACATCTAAGTACTTAGAGAAAGCTGTTAATAAAAAGCAGAGTCAAATACATATTTTTCCTGTACTACCAATTAATGAATTAATGAGAAAATATGCCATGAATATAAGGGAGAATAGTGTTGCAAAATATTGATCATACTATGAACCTAGAGAGTGTGTATTGGTAACACAGGTTTCTACTTGTGTTGTGGCTCAGTCTTAGCACACACCTTTAACCCAAGAGCTTTCTTCTTCCTATAAACAAGTATTTGTGGTGTGGCTCAACCCTAGCACACACCTTTAATTGGAAAGCTAAATAAAGTGAAGACTAGGTGAAAAGGTGGAACAAGTAAGTAGACAACAGGAAAGGGAATATAAGTAAACAGAAAAGAGGGACAGGGTGTTGAGAAAGTTGAAGGACATGTTAGTTAAGAGAATGCAGAGAAGAAGAGCGGGTTTTTTTACATCTGGGAATTCCATGGAGTAGCTATGTCACATGGGAGCTTTCTCTGCCTCTCTGAGCCAGCAGGTTTTCACCCCAGTGTCTGGCTTCTGAATCTTCATTGGTAAAATTAAAAGATTGGGCTTTTGCCTGTAAAACAACACAGGAAGAGGTATATGTGACAATTTGGAAGGATGTATGGAAGGAAATGGGAAATGTTCAAATTATTTTGTAATCTCAAAAACTAAACGTAGAAAAAAGAAATTATTATATACAATATTTAAAATATGTACAGGATTTGTATACAAAATTTTGTAGCACCAGGAAAACAGAGATGATTTGATTAAATGTAAATATATGCAGACACAGAATAGTACACCAAAATACTATGAGTTTAACATGTTGCCAAAAAATTGATATACAGATTTTATCCAATTTCTCTCACAATTCTGAGATTCCCACTCTTGATATTCTGAAACTAGTCATATAGCCCATCACCAAAAATTCCTCTCCATGCAAATAAAGCATCCACAGCACCTCAGGCCAGCCAAGGATATGCACCTACCCTGAAAACCCCTTCCCACTTATATAGAGGCATTGTTCACCCTGAGTAAGGAACACAAGCTGCTTCACTGAAAGTTATCTAAGAGCTGCTGAGTCACTGAATAAGCTCTGAGCTAAAAGGCCTATAACTCTTAAAGTGCTACTTCAGGGAAGATTTTCTCGCTCGGGGCATCCACCACTGGACCAAACCAGGATCTTACAGATCAACCTGCTCAGACTATGATTCATCCTTCCCAACCCAGTGCTTAGTTGTACCTCAACCTCCCAAGGAAAGAAGTGGAGGATGAGAACACACACACACACACACACACACACACACACACACACACAGAGAGAGAGAGAGAGAGAGAGAGAGAGAGAGAGAGAGAGAGAGAGAGAGAGACAGAGAGACAGAGAGACAAAGAGAGAGAGACAGAGAGACAGAGAGAGACAGAGAGACAGAAACAGAGACACAGAAAGAGACAGAGACAGAGAGAGAGACAGAGACAGAGAGAGAGAGAGACTCATTATTTTCAACTTATTTTTGACAAATGTATAAAAGCATTTGTGAAAAAAAAGATTGACCAATGAGTAGTACTTGAGTATATTTGGAATATCCAAGGTAAAATTAAAACTAAAATAATACCCTATGAGCATATAAAGGGGGAGGAAGTCCCCCTCAGGCACAGTCATAGGGGAAGGGAGTAAGGGGAAAATGGGAGGGAGGGAAGAATGGGGGATACAAGGGATGGGATAACCATTGAAATGTAGCAAGAATAAATTAATAAAAATTTTTAAAAATGAAAAAAAAGATAGAAAGAAGGATAAACTAAAAAGAAAGAAATACCAAAAGAAAGAGGCACAGAGCAAAGGGAGGAGGAAGATTATTTTAAAATGAACTAAGGACCACATGTTATTTAAAAAGGTACCTTGCAATCCTTATCTAAGTTGTAAAGTCCAATAAATCAGAGGCAGTGATAGAGGTCGAGAGATGCACATAAATATATCTGGACCTCATGTGATTAACCCCATTACTATGATAAACTATTGTTGAGATGTGAAAGTGAGTTATATACCAGAAAAAATATGACATGTAGCTAAAATATCTATATCATTGTATATATTTTAACATCTAGAATAAATTTTTACAAAGATAACTATAAGAAGTAAAACAACTTAATTATAACATAGGTTAACACCATGGGTAACACTTATCAAGCAAAATGTATAGAAGACATTTAAATGCATAAAGTCACATCAAGTGTAATTAACTGTTTGGGAATGTGAATTAAAATCACAATGAAACATTACCCAAGAAGGAAGGCTAATAGTGGAAAAAAAAACTATTAACCACTAATATGTGCCAAGAACTGGTGGTTTAACATGTATAGTAAGCCTTAACATATTAATCAGAGCTGATAGAGGAGTAAGAACAGACGACTTGCTGACTGACTTGTTGTCTAACTTTCCTAGGAAGAACTCTGGGTGAGGGAACTAAAAGGTTACAGAGCTCATATTGCATAATCACATTTTAGCAGAAAATGATCTTTCTGGTAATAGAAATATTATATATGTGAATTGAGCCAATATATTATAGTTATTGCTAAATCCCATGTGATCATCCCTGAAATACTATAAACATAAACAATGAAAAGGACATAACCTGTTATACCTATATATTTCTTCATACAAACACAAACATGTGGGTCAAAGAAAAAGTCACAAAATGGAAGGGTTGGAGGTAAAGTACCTGGGAGGGGCGGAAGGAAGAATGAAAGAAGGAAAGTGATGTGGTTCTCTTTCAACTGAAAGTATATTTTAAAGTTTAGTTTTTGTTACATTTTCTTACAGATTGAAAAATTATTGTCATTGGAGAAGGCTGATTCTTTGATTGGCAGGTTATTTATTAAAGTTATTAAGTAAAGGACTTAATAACAGCTTTCAAAGAAATGAAGAGTATATTAAAGCTTTAAAAAGAAATTTTAGTCAGCTATGTCTGATGCTGCCAATAGTGTCTCTGATATAAGTATGTAAACTCATCATTTTCTATACATAATGGATGTCATTTTGATGTGACAAAACTTGGTTTTTTAAAAGTAGTTACCAAGTGTCAATTTTCATAAAAATAGGATACAGTAGAAGGTGGAGGTTGCAGGTTAGCTTTTAAGTTTCGATAACTGTTTTATGAAAGTATTTTTATTTTTTAGTGGTTTACTTACAATAAGGGACCTGCACAAACTATTCGTATACTGCTTGTGTACAAGCATATTCCTAAGTTGTGAAGTATTAGAAAAAAAGCACAGTACTAACCATACATATCAGAAACGAGGTGAAATAAAATATTTAAAGATTTAAAACTTATTCTACTTTTTTCCTGAAGATTTAATTTAGAAGATAATATCCAATTGAAGATACAGAATAGAAAATAGTGACATGTTTGAGAAAGGTCTCAGAATAATTATAAGAGTAGAAATCTATGAATTTAGTACAAGTATCTTCAGATAAATTCATATTCTTTAATAGTTAACTCTTGTTGGCTAAATTTAGTCAACTTGATACAAGCTAGCATCTTCTGGAAACAGAGAACACATTTGAGATAATGCTTCTATCAAATTAATATATAGGAAAATATGTAAGGTATTTTCTTAGCTAATGATTGATGTGAGTGTCTATCTAATTAACATATTTGATATTGATGTTTATCATAATAATAGAAACCTAATAGCATAGGTGGTAAACTACATGTACAAAGAGCAGGGAAAATTGTAGAGAAATGTGGGTATGGCCGAGGAATAAAATAGCTAACGAGAATTCATTGTAAAATACTTTTTGATTTAGAAATAACAATTCAGGAAGATGATGGTACAGAAAAATGAGTAGGGAAAGATGGCATGCCTCACCATTTAGCAGAGTAAATAATATGAAGTACAAAATTACTATAATTTTTAATATTAATATAATATTCTGAAATTCTGTTCTAAGTTAGTAAATTTTATAAGTAGAAATTCTTTACAAACCTGAAATAATCTCTCTTTTAGGGTGTCCCATTTTTCTCAAATAAATAATAAATGTTTGATTACTCAAAGAAATTTAATTCCATCCCATTGAATTCAGAAAGAAGACAAAGATGACCACTCTGCTTCAATATAATACTTGAAGTTCAAGCTAAAGCAATAAGACAACTAAAGACAATCAAGCGGATCTTCTTTTTCAAAGGGTCATTATTTATGGATGATATGGTAGTACATATAAGTGACCCCAAAATTTCTACCAAGCAACACCTACAACTGATAAACACTTTCAACAAATGGATACAAAATCAACTAAAAAAAATCAGTAGCTCTCATGTACACAAATGACAAATGGTCTGAGAAAGAAATTAGGGAAACTACACTTTTTACACTAGCCACAAATAATATAAATTATCTCAGTGTAAATTCTAATCAAGCAAGTGACAGACTTGTCTGAAATATCCTTCAAGTCTTTGAAGAAAGAAATTGAAGATCAGAAGATTGAAAGACCTCCCATGCTCTTGGATAGGGAGAATCAACATAGTAAAAATGTCTACCTTATCAAAAGCAATGTACAGATTCAATGTAATCCTATAAAAATACCTACATGATTCTTTATAGAACTTGATAGCTCAGTTCTCAACTTCATATAAAAAAACTAAAACCCCTGAGCAGCTACAAAAGATCATGTACAATAAATGATCTTCTGGATGAATCTCCATCCCTGATCTCAAGCTGTATTACAGAACAACAGTAATAAGAAACAGCATGATACTTGCATAGAAATAGGCTGGTTGATCAATGGAATTGAACTGAAGACCCAGAAAGAAACTACTCACCTATGGACACTTACTGATTTACAAAGAAGCAAAAACTATACAAGGAAAAAAGGTAGCATCTACAAAAATGGTGCTGGTCTATCTGGAAGTCTACATGTAGAAAAATGCAAATAGATACTTATTTATCACACTGCACAAAACTCAATTCCAAGTGGATTAAAAACCTCAAAATGAAACCAGATTCACTAAATCTGTTAGAAGAAAATGTAGTGAAAAGCCTTGAACTCATTGGCACAGGAGACAACTTCCTGAACAGAACACCAATAGCTCAGGCTCTGAGATCAACAATTAATAAATGGGACCTTATGAAACTGAAAAGCTTCTTTAAGACATTGTCAACACTGTCAATGAAGCCTACAGACTGGGAAAAGATCTCACCAACCATGTATCTGACAGAGGGTTATTATCCAAAATATATAAAGAGTTTAACAAATGAAACACCACCAAACCAAATAACCCAAATAAAAAATGGGATAAAGGCTTTAACAGAGACTTCTCAACAGAACAATATTGAATGACTGAGAAACACTTAAAGAAATACTCAGTGTTCCTAATTATTAGGGAAATGCAAATCAAAACAATGCTGAGATTCTATCTTATACCTATCAGACTGGCTAAGATAAAAATTTCAAGTGACAGTACATGCTGGCAGATATGTGGAGAAATGGGAAAGATCCTTCCTATCTGGAGGGAGTGCAAACTTGTATAACCACTTTGGAAGTCAATCTGTAGCTTTCATAGAAAACTGGGAATAGTTTTATCTCAAAACCCATCTATACAACTCCTGGACTTATATGTTAATGATGCTCCACCATACAAGAACATTTGCTCAACTATGTTTGTAGCAGCTTTATTCATAATAGCCAGACTCTAGAAACAATCTAGATGTCCCTCAACCAAAGAATGAATAAAGAAGCTGTGGTACACTTACACAGTAGAATAATACTCAGCTATCAAAAAAACAAAACAAAACAAAACAAAAACAAAAACAAAAACAAAAAAAAAAACCCACAAAGGAATCTTGAAATTTGCAGGCAAATGGATGGAACTAGAAAAGATCATCTTCAATGAGGTGACTCATACCCAGAAAGACACACATGATATATACTCACTTTTAAGTGGATATTAGGCTATCATAGGTAACCTCTGAGAGACTCCTCCCAGTATGGTCCTGGACAAATAATGGGATTCCCAGCTGGTTCTGGGTGAAGCACTGAGAGCTGTATGTTTAATTCAGAGAAGATAAGTCTCGGGGGTGTTCAGGAACTCCCCTAGGAGACCATGAGGCGAGGTGGATCTGGACCCATGCAGGCCTGCATAAACTGTTGAACCAACCAAGGACTTTGCAAGCAAAGTATCTAGAGCCCCTGTTCAGATGTAGCTGAAGGACACTTTATTCTCCATGTTGTGAGAGGGGGAGTAGGAGAGTGGAGACTACCTCTGACAGGAACTCTGATCACCCTGATTTGATCACTAGACCTTGGTGAGGTAGCCTGTGGGCACCCAGAAGAAGATGCAGATTATCCTGATGAAACCTGTAGGCTGAGGTCAAATCGTGTGGGAGGAGGAAACCCTTCCTGCCCTACCTGTGAGGGAAGTAGGGGAGTGGAAGAAGGTGAAAGAGGGAGGGAGGGTGGAGACTGGAAGATAAGAGGGAGGGAATAGCAATAAGGAAATTATCTTGTAGACCACCTATGGCAAGAGTCTTTTATGCACAGTAAAATCACAGGACATCCTCTGGATATATGTCTTGAATCTTACTAAACTATTATCAATGAAGGTAAATCTTGCTCAAGGAAAAAGAATATTTAAATTATCTGTCACTCTATTATGATTGTTAAAATAGTACATGCTCTTCATGATAAAAAGACTTCTCATATTACTAGAAAACCAGTGACTAACATTCTGTAAAAGTCAACAGGATAAATGAAACAAATACAGTTTTAATTATCCAGGCATAGTATTAACTCAGCTTACAAGTGTTCTATAGCCATAGCCTGAAGCCTCATCTTTCATTGTTCATGCAAGAAAAATAAGTTAAACTTAAAAGTACAAAATAATCTAGGGACAGTTGTCAACCTTATTTTCTAGATGATGAAGTTAGAGGCATAGAGGATGCGGGGAGAGAGAAAACTCCTTCATTGCTGGTGGGAATGCAAACTAGTACAGCCACTTTGGAAATCTATCTGGTGCTATATCAGAAAAATGGGAATAGGGCTTCCTCAAGACCCAGCTATTCCACTCCTTGGAATATACCCAGAACATGCTCCAGCACACAACAAGAAAATTTGCTCAACCATGTTCATAGCAGCTTTATTCATAATAGCCAGAAAATGGAAGCAGCCTCAGTGTCCCTCAGTAGAAGAATGGATAAAGAAACTGTGGTATATATACACTATGGAATACTACTCAGCTATTAAAAACAAGGAATTCCCAAAATTTGTGGACAAATGGATTGAGCTAGAAATGATCATAATGAGTGAGTTAACCCAGAAGCAGAAAGACTCAAATGGTATATACTCACTTATATCTGCATACTAGCCCAAGGGGCATGTCCCACGAAAGCCTTCACTTACCAGGAAACTGGGACAGAGGAGAGGACATCCTATTGGGACTCTAGATGAGAGAAGCATGGGAGAATAGCAAAGTAGAAGGATCCAGAGGGTCCTAGAAACCTACAAGTAGAACATTATGATAGGCAGATTTGGGCCCAGGGGTCCCACTCAAACTAAGGCACCAGCCAAGGACAATACAGGCAATAAACTTTAAACCCCTACTCAGATCTAGCCAATGGTCAGAACATTCTCCACAGTTGAGTGGAGAGTGGGGTATGACTTTCACACGTACTTTGGTGCCTCATATTTGACCATGTCCCCTGGAGGGGGAGACCTGGTGGCACTCAGAGGAAGGACAGCAGGTTACCAAGAAGAGACTTGATAACCATGAGCATATACAGGGGGAGGAAATCCCCCTCAGGAACAGTCATAGGGGAGGGGAATAAGGGAAAAATGGGAGGGAGGGAAGAATGGGAGGATACAAGGGATGGGATAACCATTGAGTTGTAACAAGAATAAATTAATAAAAAATAAATGAAAATAAATAAATAAATAAAGTTAGAGGCATAGTTCCCAAACATCATAGACTCTTCAATTTATATTATATTTCATGTCTATATTTTTAAGAAATGCAAAAATGATTTAATCTACATCTTAAGTAAGGACATAATAGTTTGAAATCATTGTTTATGATATGAATTCTGGTAATATTAGAAGTGTTTTAGAGATGATTCAACATTACCCTTTAAATTTAATGATGAAGAAAAATAATAAGACTATGTTTTTATTATAATTTAACAAGTTGTCAGTGGGAAAATGGAGAATCTTCTAAGAAATTGCACTACCTTCTCTGTTACAGTTCTATCAAATTCAAGTCTTGCCGAAGAAATGGTGATACATAAGTCTTGAACAGAGTACTCAAGATATGACATTTTTTGCTCCACTCGCTAAAGGTATCACCATTCTGTATTTCAAGTTATACTTTAGAGCAATAGTAATAAAACAGAGACTTGAGTCAATGAAATAGAATTATGACACCCTATATAATCACAGACCCCTACAGTAACCTGATTTCTAAAAAAAAAAAAAAAAAGCCAAAAATACAAAATGGAGAAAAATAGAATCTTCAATAAATGGCACTCGTCAAATTAGAAAGTTGTACATGGAAAAATAAAACTATATTCTTACCTCATATTACATAAAACTCAAATATAAGTAGATTAAAGACCTCAGATGAAGACCTGATATACTGAACTGGTAGAGGAGAAAATAAGGAATACACTTACATTTAAACTTATAGGCACAGAAAAGTACTTTCTTAAAAAGGCCTGGTTAGTACAAGCATCTGTAAAACTTATGTCAAAGGCCACCTTCATCTGGGTGAAGATGCAACCCAACAGTGGGAAAGATTTTTATAGCTGCATATTTGAAAAGGGCTAATATCTAGAATATAAAGTAGTCTCGTAACTGACATGGGGAAGAAATCTCTCTCTGAATTGGAATAACATTTCAGATTTGGACTTTAGCAAATTGCTTATCACCAGAATAAATGGGGAGTCTCTACATATATTGTGTAATAACTTTCTCCATTCCCCTTTCCATGTCAGAACCATGGCACAGCACACAGACAACGACACACGCACGCATGCTCGCATGCACGCATGCATGCACGCTCCTTTATTACTCCCCACAAAGTAAAGCCTGATGGCAATCCCCAGGTTCCTTCTGAGGTTGATACATTTACATAATACATTCCTCACTTAATCTCTTACACTAGTCTACATTAAGGCTGCAGGTTCTTACCATTTATGACATCCATTCCCACCACCATATGAGCATATATCAGCTACTGTTCTGTGGAAGTGTCTCTAATTTTACATGTGGAGTGGTCATGTGTCCAGCAACGTCACTTCTCACAAAACTCAAAGAAGCATTATAGATTTGGGATGTGTCCAGTTTTTCATTTGTTAGAAAATAGTCTTCTTCACCTCTTATTTTACCTTTGCACATTTAATCTACCAACACCAAATCTTTTTGATAGTGTGTAAAAAAACAAAGTTATTCCTAAAGCTTTGTTTGTTTTTAGCACCATTCCCCTTTCTGTCAAACCAAATAGTGCTGTGTAATCTTCAGGAGATAATGGTGAATGTCACCACATTGTGAATGCTACCTTGTTATTCTATAAAAAAAAAAAAAAAAAAAAAAAAAAAAAAAAAAAAAAAAAACCACAAACTTATCTCTCACAAGTTTATCTGCCACCCACTGTGTTATAGGATTTGTTAAATAATTTTTTAATTTCTTCCTTTTTATAGTTTATTTATTCACTTTACATACTGGTCATAGCCCCTCCCTCCACTACTCCCAGTCCCACACTCCCTTTCTCTTTCTCTACCCCCTTCTCCTATTCCTCAGAAACGGGGAGCCACCCCCTACCTACCCAACCCAGGTCATCAGTCAAATCAGGACTGACCAAAATATCCCCATCAGCATTTATGACAGATCCCATGTCTATTATTTAACTATATCTTTAGCATTAATCTGCCTAGCTACTACCTTTCATCTACCAATCTAGTTATCACCTATATTGATAAGTCATCTACCTGTCATCTGTCAAATCTGTCAATCATATATGTGACTATGTTTACAATCATCTGAAAATAACTCATATACTTATGTCTATATATAAATTCAAGTATCTACTAAATAACATATAACACACAGAATTTTCCACTACCCCAATATTCTTTAACTTTAATAAATTTCAAAATTATATGTATGTTAACATCTTGTTATAATGTATTTATTGATCATATCAATGAATGTTTTATTCACTCAATTTTTCTTTTTACTTATTATATTTATATTTCTTTTTTACATATTCATTTATATTATTACATGTGTATACTATAAACTACCTGCCGCAAGAAGAACCAGGAAACAATCAGGAATTATATAAATGTTACATTTCTCGTGTTTTGGCTATTTGTATTGGGTAAACTTGAAAAAAACATCTTTCCTATCTTGGTGCATCTAAAATTTTGAATACAAATCCATTTAGATATTTTTCTTACTTGTCAAGGAATAGTTTTAGAATTATTGCTATGAATTAAGAAGTATGAGTGAATATGCCAAGATGACGCAGGAATACTAAATGTACTACCTCCTAAACATTTCCTTTATCACAGTTTTTATATATTTGATTTACAAGTAGCATGCAATAGAAATTGTTAAATGCTAAATAATTTTACCCTTTGTATACACAGAATAACTAGTACTGTTTTAAAATAAATTATGGGATTATTTTATTTCAAATAGAGAAATATTATTTTCCAGATAGGCATGAAAATTAAAGTTCATATTTATAGAAATTTAAACAGACATATTGAAACATTAAAGTACATACTAGTACAAAATAATATAGAACTCGGAGAGGGGGAACTGTCTTTGGCTTAAGAGCATCATGTTTGAATTTTCAAATAGAGATTAAAATTTAAGTGACAGTGTGTTTTGTTTGTTTAACATCAACTCCAAATGGCTTTGAATAAATTACATTTTCCATGTAATGGCCTAATAATAAATGAAATGCCCTTTGTTGACTCACTTACCATTTATTAAAGTGTCTTACTAAGTGTATGTGCACTTTCTGCATCATCAAGGTGCTCTCACATAATTCCTTCTCCTTTCCTGTCGTCCTTCCTCATTACCCTCTATTCCTCTCCTATCCTCACTCTCCCCTCTCTCCTCTCTTCTTATCTCTTCTGTTCCTTCTTTCTTTTTCTTTTTCTTTTTTTTTTTTGGTTTGGTTTTGCTTATGTGCAGAAGTCTCTGTAGGATTAAAATGAACATAGTGATTAAATACAGGATATACTGGATACTAGTCTTTTAAAATTGAGTTTACAATAGGATAGAAACAGAAATTGGCTTCTGATTTCTTGCCAAATTGAGTAACTTTGAATAACTATGAATAACTATGATATATGCCCATGTTACTTCATCTTTCAAAGGGCTAATGAATTTTATCATAAACAGCAGAGTAGTCTATTGTTAAATGAACAATTGCTGAAGAACAATTGTGATTTATCTGAGCTTGGAATGAAATTCCAGTTTTTCAGTTGTGGATTTAAGAATTCTTCTAAATATTCTTAGTCAGTGCTGGACTGCTTTTAATAGTGCCCTAAACTGCCTTCTAGAAATTAATGTAAAAATATTTATTGATGGAATATATTTACATTATTGTTATTTGCCATTTCTTGGGTATTTTATGAATATCCAGAATATGAGTTTTGTGGATTTGTATCCACAATTATACTTTTTGCTATGATTAAAACTGCATCAATCACACCACAACTAGAATGTGAACTCTATGATGCTTAGAAAGTAAGCTCTTTTTAATGGATGCGGATGTTAGGCAGTCCAACACTATAATCATTATTAATTGCTAACCTACAACCAGAGAGAGAGAGAGAGAGAGAGAGAGAGAGAGAGAGAGAGAGTCCTAGATGCATTTAAGTACAGATTTCTGCTTAGCACTTTGTACAAATTGAAGGGTTTCCTCTTTTTATTAGTGTATCTGTTAAAATAACTTACTTTACCTATTTATAAGCAGTGAGTACTTTAAGGGATTCAAAACCTAGCTTAACTGAACTAATATAACATTTGTTTGTTTCCAAATCACTAGTTTGTTAAATGAACTCCACTGCTTGGATGCTGTGTTGAAGTAGTGCTATGAAACAAAAATGATAGAACATTACTTTGCTCAATAGAAGACTCTCAATGGATGAAATGCAAGCCCCAAAGTAACAGAGTTTCTTTTACAACACTTCTCAGTAGCCATTTAAAATGTTTAAGCACATTTTCTTAGGGCCTGCTTAATTCACAATGTTAAACACAGTCAGAGGAAGACTTTTAGTAACTCCTGTGTCTTTTTTTTTTTTTTTAACCTCAAGCTGTAGCTTAGAGAGGATGCCCAAAAGAACTGCACTATTTCTCTTATTGTTATCTTTGTGAATAAGCTGCTATGTGCCAGCTAACATGTGTACTACCCAGCATCTTCCTCCACAATGCAGACCCCCTGAAACGATGAGCCAAAACCATTGCTTCCTTCAGCTATTTCATTATAGACATGCAAAACTAGTTAATACATTATGCAATAACTTATTGTGATCTTTAACAGTTCCCTAGCACCACATATTTTTTAACTGCTATGAGACCTGTAGTCTAGTAACCCCTCACAGATTGTTTTCTCCTACCCTATAACACTTGTTTTTTTTTTCTTGTAAACAATATACTGCATGCACACTGACTTTGTTAAAGTGACTAACTGATTTCGATGAAGGAAACTTGAGACAATTTATTGAGATGCATTTTGTGAAATGGAGCTTTATATTGCAGATTTCAAGTCCACATGCATTTCAACCTTCCAAAATGAAATTTAGTATTAGTTTAAAATTGTAAAGGTTGTTGACAATTCATCTCAACAAAATAAAATCATATTTTGCATGCATTATTATACAGAAAATTGGGTTTATGGATTTATGGAGAAATGAATGATTGATAAGAAAAGGAGTACTGGATATCTATTTGGTTGAACTCAAAGAACATAAAACTTTATTACCTAACAAAGAAGGGATTCCATTAAATGCAGTGATTTACACACACACACACACACACACACACACACACACACACACACACACACACTACAGAAATACAGTTAAATACCCAATGTACCAGTGTTGGTAGTAGGGACATTTAATAACTGTTCCTGCAGTTTGAGCTCCTATAGAAATCCATGCAACTCATCTTCTTTCTGTAAATCCTAGATCAGACACAAAGCTAATGGTAGTAAAATTAGTTTCACTCACTAGTCATTTACTCCTTAAATAAAACCAACGCAGTGTTAGGTTATTCTTTCTAACCCTCTTCAAGATATTTAAAGAACTTGAAACATAAATAGTCTTCTGCCTACGGGAAAGCTATAGATAGAAACCTACTGGGTCCGAAACCCAGGAGAAGAATGAAAGTCTGGACAGCTCTTTTTATGTTATTTTTTGTAAATGGAACTTTCTCTAGAGAATCTTCTCTACTTATTTACAATTTCTCTTACCACACAAATCAATGTATTGTATGTATCATGGAATGATGTATGAACATTTGTACCTATTCAATGCAGGGGCAATGTTTTTCAAATACTTCTGCAATGAGGATTAAATACTTGCAGGTAACAAATGTTGACACTACATTCATCTAGAATGTTGATAGAAGCCGGAATCGTGGAAGGGTTTTAGTAAAATAGAAATAAGCTTGTGAGATCGAAAACATTACTCATGATATTATAACCTAAGGAGGATATTGTATATATGTTTTAGAAAAGATATCTAAATCACATCGCTATATTTTCTTCTTGTCACTGTAAAACACATCAAACATAGTATGGTTCATCCTTGAAAGAGTTTAATAATTGACAATGGCATAATATGACACCAATGAACATCCTGAATTACGTGGAGGAAAAACAACCGTACACAAAGAACTATAAAAACTGAGGAAAGCCGGTCACAGGAGAGGTGTGTCTCCCAGAGATGTGCACACTAGTTGGCTGCTCAGTGACACTCAGTCCATCCTGAAGAAATGCATACACTATACAGGTAGCAGTAGACAGGCTGAACAGATTTTATTCATGCATATTTATGCAAATACATATGCATGCAAAAACAATTAGTACAGAAAATCATGAACTTAAAAGACAGCAGGGAAGAATGTATAATATATACGAGGAAAAGGAAGAGAAATATGTTGTAATCAAATATAATATCAAAAGTAAAAATAAATTGAAAAGAGCTAAATAATGTATGGAAAAGCACTTTGTTACGATCATTATAGCTATTGCTTGAAATTAAACTCTTTCATTCTAATTCTTTATAAAATAATCCATGTCTTTGAAAGCAGATGGGATTTTACATGTGTGGTCTTTTTTTTACATGTATGATGGTCTTTGCAAACAGAAGGCACAAAGTGTATATGCACAGAGTATAAACTGTTAATGGATAAGATCCCTACAAGCATATCTGACCAATTTAGGATCTGTTGTATATTTAGTAATAATGTGCATTAGTTGTTTTGGCTAAAGTAATTTATAGAGTTATTGGACAATTTATGGAATTGGAATGAAAAGCACCTTTTACCCAAACATTTGTTGATCTGTGTTTTTAACTTAGAACTTTGTTACAGCCCAAATTGTTATTATGAGTCTTATGAAAGGCATAAAGTAACTATACTATAACTTTTGAACTGCGTAAGAATATAACTTTTAAACTGCTTGCTTACATTTGTTATTTTTCTTTTCTTTTTTAATTTTAAATTTCTTTTAAAAATATTTATTCATTTTACATCCCAATTGTATCTTGCTCCCTCATCTCTTCCATGGCCCCACCCTCTCTCCCTCTTCTCCCTCACCCTCCTCCCCTAGTCCTCAGAGAGGGGGCACAGTTTTCCTTTATCAACTGACCTCATCCTACGAAGTCTCCTCAGTACTGCCTGCATCCTCTTCCTCTGTGGCCTGGTAAGGCACCCCACCAGGGGGAAGTGATCAAGGAGCAGGAAATAGAGTTCTTGGCAGGAACAGCTCCTGCTTCCTTTACTAGGGGACTCGGAAGGAGACTGAGCTGCCTATTGGATACATCTGCGCCTCCTGCCTACAACCTCTCATGTTTGGTACTTATTTGATGTATGTTTTCTTTTCTGTCTTTCTTTTCTTTTTCTTTTTGTCAATTGGTAAACTTGATTTTTAGAATTTCTGTAATATACCATTTGAAAGTGCCATTATCAGAGAAGTCTGGGGTATAATGCCATTTTTTACTAGTACTTTATACCATGTTTTCTAAACTGTAACTCATACTTTTAAAAAATGTCTAGTTAGAAAATATCTTCTTTGTTCTGTATCCTAAATTGTACTCACTATGTGTGCTTCATACAAATTCCTTTCTGACTCCTTGAAGTTTATGAGTAAATAAAGTGACCTCATGTACTGATCTCAGAGCACTTATGTTTCATTTTACGCTTCCAAGAAGCTTTAATAGTCTGAAAGAATGAAATCATCAAAGAAGAACTTTAAGAAATACATTATAGAAAAAGAATGTGACCTCTGGAGATTATTTTTCCCCCTTATCTCCACAAAGGTGAGTGGTAGATAAGGTTTTATTCTACATTTTGCAGATACTGTCATTTTAAAAAGAACTTTGAAGAAGTTGGCAAAAACAAATTATTAAATATTGGTATTTATAAGTTATCATAAAGTACAAAATCTGAAGTGTGCAGTTTTTACAAATAAAAAGCATAGGGTTGGAAATATTGAATGTGTTTATAAATATGTTTATAAATGTCTGATGTTGTCCCTGGCAGTTGTCATCTTGAGGTTATTACGTGTAAGAGTGTTTTCCTGACTATCTTCTTCAAATGGTGCTTTTAACTTCAAACACTGATCATTGATACACTTGCTTTTCAAGTAATTTTAAAATTATTTTCCAATGTATTTATCTTTGAGTGTTTTCCCTGCATCTGCATTGTGAATCACATCTGTTATCAGTGGCTGAGGGAGTCAAAGGAGAGCATTGGATCTCCCGGAAATGGAGTTATAGGTAGCTATGACCCACCACATGAATCTGAAAACAAATGATCTTAATCATTGAACCTTTTCCTCAGCATCCAAAACATTTAATTATTGTTAATAGCATGCAATGTGACATTTTGGTGGAATATAACTAAAACCACAAAACACTATTAAAATGGGAGGACATAAAGCAAATACCATCAAATATACATAATGTTCTGAGTGGATGTGTAAATATATGTACTTATTTTCAGACTTAATAATTAATTGAGACTAGTTTTAAGATTCATAAAAATTATCATTTATGAGCATCAAGAGTTTTACTTTGAAAATGTCACATTATGCTGTGATGATATAAGATTTTATTTATTCATGATTCACTTAGAAAATTTGCAAATTTATGTCCTTATTAAAATGTAACTAATTTTCACAAAATTTTCACACTTCAGGAATGCAGGACATATAAACTACTCTGAAAAATATCTAGGCTAGATAGATATGTAAAACATTATGCAATCATATAGTTTATTTTAAGATTAAAATTAATGTAATGCTAATTTTAGACAGATGCTTTAAATTATAGAAGAAATAAATACGCCGCGATAAGTATTCATGTCAGAAAGCAGATAATTCAATGTCACACTTATAGAAGTCACCAGAATTTAGTGGTTGTGCCTATAGCACTTAAAATTTAAACCAGTAAGACACAAAGTGAGAAAAATTACTAAAACTAGAACTTAATTTTAAAAATTTGTATGTATTGGTGTTTGCATGTACATGTGAATGTATTTCTGTGCACATGGAAAGGTTCTCTGTGAATGTGTGTCTGAACATTTGTTTGAGTGTGTGTGTGTGTGTGTGTGTGTGTGTGTGTGTGTGTGTGTGTGTGTGTATGCGCGCGTCAGATTACCTAACACTTTCAGATGTTCATGTCTGGATAAAACCTCTGGAATACATTGAAATAATGATGCTTAAACCAATAACTGCAATGCAGTGTTAGAAATTTGGTGGTATAAGAGAATGAAGTAATAAACAAACTAGTAATTAATTAATTGAAAAATCATAATAATATATTTAGTGTTTTTCAAATTTTTCAATAATATACTGCACTGAAAGAATACATTAATCTTGAAAGTCAAGCATTTCGTATGAGTCTAAGCACAAGCATGCCCAAGGCTGATGTTTCATATGTTTATTATTATACTGTTAAGGATTTTTTGGTTATATTTATTTGTATACTTGTGTGTTTCTGATTGTGAGAGTGCAAACGCTTGGAAGTTTTCACAAAGCCAAAAGAGGGCTTTGGATCCTCTGAAGATAGAGGTACAGACAGTCTTGAACTTCCTAATATAAATGATGGTAACTGAACTCTAGTCCTCTGGATGAGCAGCAAGTGCTCTTAGCCACTACACTATATCTCCATATACTGTTTACTATTTTAATGTTTTGTTTTAGGATTTGAATATGGCTAGATAGTTCCTTTAGTAAAGGCCATAATTAATTTTATGTGATATATTTAAAGCTTTCGTCTGGGCTAAAATTGTGCAAAAAAATCATGCTTTATTAAACTCTTCTATTACCAATCTAGATTGAGAAATTAATATTTCAGTGGCCTGATAACTTTCTCTTCTTCCCTTTGTATTTACCTCAGAAAGTTGCCGTGGCCTTTGTGTAAATTTTAGGGTTAAAATATTTAATTAAACCAAAAGTTAGAAACACTAGAATAAAGGGACAGCTTCTTCAATAAATGGTGCTGGCCAAACTGGGTGGTTATATATAGGAAGATGAAAATAAATCCACACCCATCACTTTTCACAAAATTCAACTCCAGTTGGATTTTAAAAAACCCATAATTAAAATAGATACACTGACTCTGATAGAAGAGAAACTGTGGAATAGCCGTAAACTTATTGGCACAGAAGAGGACTTTCTGAACAGAGCACCATAATACAAGCACTAAAATCAACAACTAATGAGACCTCAATAAGCTGATAAGCTTCTGCACAGCAAATGACATTGTAAATTCAGACAAAGCAGCTACCTTCAGAATGGGGAAAGATTTTTACCACCTCAGCATCTGATAGAGGACTAATATCCAAAATATCTAAACAATGCAAGAAACTTGATATTAAAAAAAAAAAACAACTAAATGTTAAATAGTGTAGTATACATATATACGGAACATTCTCAAGAGGGGAAACTGAGAAACACTTAAAGAAATGTTTAACATTTTTATCCATTAGGCAAGTGAACAATCAAAACTCCCTCGATATTCCATCTTACATTTGTCAGAAACTTTAAGGTCAATAATAGACTAACAGTTCATGTTAACTAGGAGGTGGAATAAGGGAAACACTCCTCCACTGTTGATGGGAGTGCAGACACATAGAGCCAATAAGGAAAAGAAGTGGTAGTTCCTTAGAAAGATGGAAATTGATTTAGGAATCCAAATCTTGGGCATATGCCTAAAGTACTCTTCATTCTGCTACAAAGACACAGGCTTATGTCCATCACTTCTCTGGTCATAATAGCCAGAAACAGGACACAACCTAGATGTCCCCTGACAGAAGACTGGATAAAGATGTGGTACCATTTACACAATGGAGTTTTAATCTGCTCTTAGAAAATGGCATCATGAAGATTTAAGGAAAATAGATGGGACTAAAAAATATTTAATGAGGTAATCTAGACCACACACAAATAAATATGATATGTATTTGCTCATATCGGGATATCAGCTATTAAATAAATGATGATTAGTCTACAGCACGTGGATAGGGATACAGGAAGGAAACAGGAGAGACACATACATCTCCCTGGGAGAGAAAACCAAAATAGAATTAATGGGAGGACTGAGGCCAAGGACTGGGTGTCGGGGTTGAGATTAGGAGAATCACGGGGCAAAGGAGAAAAGAGGGGAAATTGAGGAAGGGAATAAGGGGAGAGACAGCTAGAGCTGAAGGTGATTTCAGGGGATGTATGGGATGCTAGTACAGCAGAACCTTCCTGAATATTTGAATGCAATCTAATGAAATTTCCATTTAATGCAGAAGACAGAGCCACACCTGGCCACTTCATGTCACCAAAAGAAGGTAAAAGTACCAGGATTGGGTATCATACATTTGTGTTGTTAGCTAAAAGGTTTCCATGGAAATTCCCAATTGACCCAAACAGTTGTCAAGAAAATAAGTTATTATCTATAAACTGATAGCAAGACCTCACTGCAGAACACAACATTCACATAACACATCAACCATGAAGAGGCTCAGTTAGTGCCTAAGTGGTAACTTCGCCCCCATGTTCTAGGTACTTTATAAGCTATCAAAAATTTCAAATATCAACTCTATCACAAAACCTGTAATCTTCAATCTTTACTGCCTGCAAATTATGCTACAGCAATAGTGAATCAAACATTATTTAAATACCCAACACATGTGTGATTGGACTTAAGGCCTATATAATAGGCTATTATAATAATATCCTGAATAAGATTGGCTTATTCAGCCATCATGAGAGATGTTTTCTCTTGCAGCCACACACACACACACACACACACACACACACACACACAGAGAGAGAGAGAGAGAGAGAGAGAGAGAGAGAGAGAGAGAGAGAGAGAGAGAAAGAGAGA